>NC_056739.1:1842583010-1842883010 GCF_019279795.1 Protopterus annectens
GCAGATACAGATATACACATACATACATATATATATATATATATATATATATATATATATATATATATATATATGTAACTACAGATACACATGCAGAAATATGTATAGGAAGATGCATATGCAGAAGGTCACACAATATGGAACAGCCACTATGCCTACAGTTACCATCTTACCAACTGGACAGTGTATGAGCCACCCATACAAATGGCAATCATTTCCTGCAACATATACCAACAGAGAAGTCAAAGAATATAACACCACACACAGATTTGCATACATGGGAAAGCTTTATTTGTGTACTATTACAGTTGTATATGTCATGTCATATAGCTGTTTAGACACTGACATCCATAGAAACAGAGTAATGCAACTGTGAAACAGTTATACTAATACAGTAGTCTGGAAAGGTTTACATATGTTGCTGTCCAGGCCGAGGACTTCAAGTACTACAATAGTAAAGACAGACAGGGCCACAGGAAACCAAACTATCAACAGTAAGTAATGCAGATATATAAGTCAGCAGCCTCTATCTACACTCTGTACACAATCCCTAGGGGGTAAAGACCTCAGTTGGCAGAATGGGATGTAACTGTTACATAACAAGGCATAACTGACACCATCACAATCACACTGACCATCAGAACAGTCTGTATGGCAGGAGGCAGTAGGCCTGCATTTACCCAAGGTGGATTGTATGGTAATGTACATCCAGATACCTTAAGGCAGTTTACCCCTGGTATCCCCACATGTTGCAGCAGCCTAGGTTAGTTATGGTGCATCCCCTCCTAGACTCAGTAATACAAGGCCATATACCACTGGTACATACACTGGCTTCAGGAGTGCATAAGGGCACACATGTATTGTGTAGGTGAAGCCTACACATATATGGCCCCAACCCCACAGTATGCATGGGGGACATAACAGCAGTGGACTGATGGCAGGAATGACAGCATGACATGCTCACAGCCCACTATTTAACAACCCCTGACAGCATGTCATATGTACAAAACCTGGTATGTAGGTGGAGGACAGAGGCTGGAACACTGGCCAATATGTGTAAAACTGTTGTCATACACTAAGCAAGTTGCTGGTGTTACAGGATAGTCTGCAACATACCCTTTGTCAGGAATATGAAGTTAGAAACTAAAATGGATGTAGCCATGTACTGATAGCACTCAAAACACACACTGCCAGTGATATTTCTGACCCAAGACCTGTGTGGTGGACAGACAAAACATAATAGACACACCTCTGGCCATCAAGAGGATAGGCCCACAGTTGAGAGCTATGCAGACAGACTGTATTCCAAGTTAAACAAGTATGTACACACAAACCCTGTAACACCAGTGCTATAGAATGCATACAACTCTACTCAGACTCTCTCTGTAGTTCTAGAACCTCTTACAAATATGTAGCTGGCCTGAGTTTGCAGGTTCTCCTGTAAGCGTTATTGCTACCTGTTGTCTGTAACACTGATGCCCACACACAGGAAGGACATCCATCATACAGGAAAGCTGAAGCAACCATGCCCACATGATGTAGGGATTTATAGTAGGTGGTTGCCATGACAGTGGTATGTGGAAGTACTACACAGCATGCTGCATGCAGGTAACAAGTGGAAGACACTGATTGCTGCAGAGGCCATCACATGATCATGTGCATCACCTACAAAACCCATGCTGCAATGTATTCAAAGCAGCTCAATCCATTTACTGGTGCGAGACCAAGATAGAGAGAGAGAGACAGGGAGAGAGAGAGAGAGAGAGAGAGAAAGCCAAAGCAAAAAAAAAAAAAAAAAAAACAAAGAAAATGAATCCAGAACAGACATCATTCCCACAACAGGTATGTGAAGTGTATATATGCATGTAATTGAATGTAGTACTTTGTCCATAATAATGGAATGGATGATGTGAAATGATTTATATGTGTCAACAGGTGTTGTAATGATGTTCAGCTGAACAACTGCTATGGACAATAGTGTCTATCCCTGTGGGTAGTTGGCCATACACATCAACTGTGCAGATCAGCACTGACTGACAAAATGTAAACCATCATAGTGTGTGTTGTATAATGGGAACCTTGTATATTACATGGCCAATAGCTGGTGGTGGAAGTAATGCCATTATGATGGACACTTGGGATCCACAGCCCACCCCTTGCAGGATACTCAGGTTAATCTGTAATGTAGTATGCAGGAATGTCATAGGTATGTAATAGGGTTACCTGCAATCTGGTCCTACATATACCCCCTAATGTCAGGCTGTGTCCATCTGTCTGTGTTGTAGCAAGGCAGAACAGTGCAGCTGTGCAGGAAGGTGTTGTGAGATTGTGGACCTGATGTCTTAATATGCCCGACATATAGGTATACATATGTGTACATATGAACAGATATATAATGTATAAAAATATATATGCATTTTATATATATATATATATATATATATATATATATATATATATATATATATATATTTATATATATATTAATATGTATATATATATATATATATATATATATATATATATATATTAATATGTATATGTATGTGTGTATATATATATATATGTATATATATAGGTCTGAATATATATATGTATATATATATATATATATATATATATATATATATATATATATATATATATATATAGATAGATAGCTACATGTATGTCCACAAATATACAGATACCCATGTGGAGACATATATATGAGCACATATATACAACATTATTTATTTATTTATTGATATTTGTTAACCAGGTTAGTCCAGCTGGGCCAAGAGCCCATTTTCTGTGGAGACCCGAGGAGAAAATCTCCAATTACAGACAGATGAAGTATGCATAACAGTTTAGTGTACAATTAAAGCATACATAACAGTTCAGTGGACGATTAAAAACAATCATTAATTGGCTAACACTACAAGTTCACATATATTCTGAATTGCAAAGAAAAACAAACACATTTTTTTTTCTTTTATTCCTGTGTGTTTGGTGTAAGTATCTTTTTTATAACTGGTGTGGTAAGGTGTATAGCAGGATTCATGAAAGGGGTGGAAGGGATATCTAGAGGTGTAATGAGATGTCAGTGAAATAAATGTGGGTGATAAGGTACTGAGAGGATTGTATGATATTGTGGCACAACAGTAATAGTACTGGAGTGAGAAAAAAGTATGCTGTGAAGTTGTAATGAAGTGTGTACTACAGAGTAGAATTGGAGCTAGGTAGGGTCATGGCAAGTACAACGTTTGGTTCTCATAAAGTGTAGTTTGAGTTCTTTCTTAAATTGTAAAGTGTATGTAATGGAGCGTAATTGAGACGGGAGGTTATTCCATGCCTGGGATAGGGTGGCTTTATAAAATAATCTACCAATAGTTTTTTTTGGTGGGTAGATGTCAAGGAGTTGTTGGTTAGAGGTATGAAGTGTGTGAGTTAGTGTGTAGCTGGAAACCAAGGAGGACAGGACAGGGCAGGTTGATGGTTTATAAAGTATGGAGTGAATAATTTGTAACTGAGATATAAGAAGTTGTTGTGGGAGTTCTAGCCATTGTAGTGAGTTGAGTGAGAGGCAGTGGTGTGATTTATGTGGGGAGTCTGTGATGAACCTTGCTATTTTGTGGTAAGTTTGTTGGTCATTTGAGTGATTTGATTTAATTAAGCTATTTAATGCATTTGTTAATTTATTATATGGATCTATTTTAGTTATATTTATTTAGTGAGGGAATTTGTATTTTTGTTTAGGGTTAACTTGAATTGCTAAAATAGGCATTGGGTCACTTTATATTAAAAGAAGTTGAAGTGACTGTTTGGCACCAAAAGATATATGAATAGCCTAAAAAACAGCTGTTTAAACATTCTGATGAAGTCCACTATAGAGTGGATGAAAGCGCTTAATGGGAATGTATTTGTGTTCAACTTGATTTATTTGGTCTATTAAAGAAGTGTTTTTTGCCCACTTCATGCATTGGCTTTCATTTGGGGATTGTTTGCATCTGCTACCACTTGCTGTTTCAGATTTATTTTTGTGGATTTGTGTGAAGGTCAGAGATATTGTTGGAAGTGCAGATGAGAGTTGAATCATCAGCATATTGGAGTAGTACAGATTGTTTGCAGGAGGTACATACATCACATTTATCTGCACATATATAGATATATACCTATATGCACATGTCTACATATATACAAACACACACACAAACATATATATATGTAAATACATGTCCCCTATATTACTACCTCAGTGCTGCATGCTATGTGCGAGGAAACAGCTCACATAGCAATACACACAGATATCTACAGCTGGCAGTGTGTGCAACATGGATGGGTATGTCACATGCAAACCCCTTGTTGGGACCACATTGCCCTTGCCTGTGAAGTATGGAATGGGAATATGGGGAAGTATGACAGGTATAGTTGGGGAGGTGGTCAGGGTTGGTAGATATAGAGGACAGTCTACAGGGGTGGTATGCGACACATGTGGTGGGTAAACACCCTGGATGGTGTGTGTGGTCTGTGATGTGGATGCCCCATGGGCCCCAATATGGACACAATGGGAACAAACCTCCCACCCACTGCCACTCACAACAGCAGTCCACGTGCTGAAGGTGCCTGGTCTGGAGGCTGAGCAGGAAGAACATGTCGGCCCTGTGAATGTGTACTGGGTGCTTCGGAGTGATGTAGCACATCCCACAAGTGTCTCTAGAGCCTGTTATGGAACAGACCCTGGACCTGACCTCAGGGGATAGGAACATGTCTGTATGTGCCCCCAGGGGGGGACAACATCCCCTGAGTTGGTTCCAGCTGACAGTATTGCTAGACCAGTACATGAGGAGGTTCCAGGGTGGGACACACATGTGATGTGGCTGGGTAACATGGGCAGATTGGGTTTGGAGAGGTGGTTCTGCTGAGAAATAGCACATATACATGCTATTGTGTCACTGTTATAGAACATATGTTGGTAGTAATAGTCTACACAATCCTGGAACATGTCCAACAGCATGCATAGATATCCCCATTAACACAAAATGTCACATGTGCAGCAATCACAAAGCAGCCATACCACAGGCATATATGGAACAATAGTGGCCCTGACAATGGCATGCAGGTGAATACTCTGTAACAGGCCAGCAATGATAGTGTCAACACAGGGAACATGGCTACAAACACATAGCACAAAGTGTTGTACAATACAATATTTGTCCCACTGATGGGTAAGCTGTATCCATACCTAATGAGTTGTGTGTACAGTTTGTTGTCACTGATATGATGGGGGTGGTGACAGAGATGTTTATTAAGAACTGTGGTAACCTTGCTGTATGAGTTGCTCAGACCTGTTTTCATCTTTATGTCTTTCAGCCAGGATGTCACATGCATGGCTACCATCTTATTCAGCGGCTGAAAATAAAGTACTGCTCACCAATTTAATCCAGCACTACCCTGTCCTCTTTGGCTGGGCCACTCATGAGCAACAGGAGTGGACCGCCCTGTGGAATGACCTAGTCCACAGGGTCAATGATGTCAGACTGCACAACTGCAGTTATGAGCAGGTCTGGCATCATTGTTCTGACCTGCTTCGCAATGCCCATTGGTGTGCTGCTGCAGTCCGGGGGGATCACCTCATCATGGGGGGGGCCACCATGCCATCCATCCCCCTGACACTTGTGGAGGAGCTCCGGGCCAGCCTCATGGCACCTGCCTGTCCGGCCAGCCACCAACCGCCAGACACCTTTGTGGTGGTGGGTGCCACCCACACACTGGCCAAGGAGCGTAGAGGTAAGGCCACAGGGCACATCAGAAGACCACTGCTGCATATACATCTGCATCATACAGGTAGAGCATGCATATCTGACATGACATAAGATATATTGTGCTGCTGCAAAGTAGTGATAAACAGATGCCCATATGTGGTAGTATTGTGGAACTGTACCATTGATGTATTGTAATACTGCACCCACCCTGTAGCAAACCCACAGGTGTGACCACTGACATTGCATATCTCACACTCTTATGTAGCTCCCTCCGGGATACCACCAAGGCAGCAGCCTGTAGTTGGTGAGTATGGTTTATGTAGATGCTTGCCAACACACCGGGCATGTAATGGCAATGGTATATTTCATGCACACATCTAATACACCTGCCCAGGAATGCATGCTGTACATGTGCATGTATTGTTGCAGTGAAATGCATGGCATCACAGGGGTGGCCATGATGGGGTATCGGAAGGGTATGTCAGACACCTGCATGATAACTAACATCCTGTCATTGCAAAATGTGTCCACAGGGAGAAACATAATGGTGGGAGACATGGCCTACAGTAGGGACATGTTTGGAACAACACCCATATACAGTGCAACACCAGTGTATATTCCTGTAGGACAATGCCAACTGCTGCAGAGATACACTATGGCATAAGGCATTACAGTAGCCCACATTATCATCTGGGACTAGGCTGTAACATGTGGTGTTCAATGTATGGGACACTGCAAAGTGACACACATGTGTAGGGCTTACTTGTCATGCAGCTGTAAAAAGGCTGAAGGAGGGTGGGTGTCAGCATGACACACCAGTGCACTGCAGCAGGGATCCTAAGGATGCTAAGAATGACTGTATCTACACATAGTCAGGTTCAGGACCTGTGGCAGACATAACCCTACCCCCACAGCAATAGTGATGGCAGTGTGTGAACACCAAGGGATGTGCACATGAGTAGACCTTGCAATCATGCAGATTAGGGGAACATGTGCAGGGCAGAATGAACATACACTGGCAATTGCAGATGGCCCACACTGGTATACCCCCACCAGGAGTAGTGACTGCTGTAGTACACACAACAAGAGGTGCAACAAACCATCATAGCACACATATGTCCACACGGAGTGTATGCATCGCTATCAGCATCCACACACCTAACACATTCCATAGACACTGCATGTGAAAGCACAGGACATATGTCACATATCGGGCTCATGTACTGTTAAGATATGCAGTGATGTGGTCCCAATGAAGATCACGGGTGGGTGCGTCATATCAAGAAGAGTGTGTACACTCCCCATAGCCATGGTATGCTCTGATGGTTGTTAGTGTAAGAGTATTGGATTGGTCATACATGGTCCACTGCTATTGAGAGCTGTAAATCAGATATCAGGCTTTCACAAATGACATCTCCACTTATCATCCCAGGTATGTGTTGCTGAAAAACATAGGGGCTGTGAGCATTAAAGCTGACATAACGGATACAGTAGTGGGGTGTTCATACAGCAGTACCTCCATTTGGGACCATGCAGTTCATGTACATGGACTGCCACATTACACACCAGGAATACTTGTCCTGTATGTAATCACAGGACAGCTGGTAGTATATTAAGGTCTGTAGCATGGAACAGGCATTGAGAGGAAAGGTAGACACCAGGTATACCATTAATATCGCATTCAGCAGAGAGGTGACCTACAACTCATGTATGCAGCACTACAGATGCATTGGGAAAGTACTAGTCAACACCAGGGAATGTATCCATGAATTACAGTTGCCACATGATAGGCTGATTAAGCAGTACATCTGGCATGTACTGAGCAATACATACACATGACACACCAGTGCATGATATTATGGAGTGAACATAGTAGCCCGCACATATACGGCCATGTTCATGATGTCCGGACATACACAGGGTGAACACTGAATGACAGCAGTGAGGTCATCTAACACTGCTACACACAGGTCAGGCAGGTAATGTAGTAACAGGTCTTGTGTTGTGCTCACTTGTCTAGGCATTTAGAGGACTGATATGTTAATGAGTGGTATCAATGTGTGTATGTTACTAAGTGTGATGCAGAATGGGGAACACATGGAAATATATGTGGGACTGTCTGTAAAGTCAAGAACAGGTAGGTATTACGGTGGTGTGTGTGTGTGTGTGTGTGTGTGTGTGTGTGTGTGTGTGTGAGTGTGTGTGTGTGTGTGTGTGTGTGTGTGTGTGTATGTGTACTGCTAGACAAAGCTGTACAGGTTTTAAAGTGTGTTTATTGTTTTCCCCCACAGGTGGTGAGGTGGGTCAGGGTCCCTCCTGCATGCAGTCTGATACTGGTGTCCATACTGACACCGCAGATGATGATAGTACTGTTGAGGCACAGGTGGTTGTGTCAGGGGCCAAAACAGTGCCATGATTTGTCATCCCCCTTTTAACCACCCCACCATCACATACAGTTTCAGTACCTATTTATACCCTATCGCTAGGGGCCATAGGAGGGACAGCTGGCATTTGGTGGCTGTGCACAGGGAGGTGTGGTAACCAGACTGTGTCTGATTGCAGCAGGCATAGCCAGATGTCCAGCAGGGCACCACATAGGCAGATGTCCCAGGGTGCTCGTGGTAAGGTCACTGGATGTCATGCCCCTGGCAGAGGCAACATAGCTGGTGCTAGCAGGTGCATGTTTCATGCTGTCATGGAGGTGCAGGCAGGTATAGAATGTTACACCAGACAGGGCCTGAGGTTGCAGAGGGCAGCTCTCACATCTGCAAGTGACAATGCCCTTTAACTGGCAGGTGCCATCCATGCGTTATCTGAGTTCATGGATAGATGGTCAGGTGAGATGATGGCCCTCATCGACCGTGGTCTGTCCGCACTTGAACATGTGGTGGGAGTGCAGCGACAGCTGCGCGGATGTAGGCCAGCAACACCAACACCTGGAAGTCAATATAGACATGTTAGGACACCAAGGGGCTCCCGTAGTGGCAGTACCAGCCCCAGCAGTGTGGGGGGTGCTGTCCACACCACAGCAGGCCACATGCACCTGGTTCTGTCCAGTCCCAAGAGGGGCCTGGTGCCAGCAGACATTTTTCATCAGCAGGTGAGAGTAGCACATCGAGGCCTGTACCTGGACATGCCAATGGAACCCCTGGCAGGCACAGTCCACATTTCCATGGCCAGAGGCAGTGAACTGCACACCCTGCCAGGTATAGTCTGCAGCTGTCCATAAACACCTGTGTATGGCAGCCACATGGCAGAATTGTGTGCATGCATACCCACATACTATACAAACACACCTAGGGCAACCTCATTACTACACACACCACAGCACCACACCTAGCTCACTACAGTACACCTCTCAACCACACACATGGTGTCAAATGTATGGCCCACCCTCGGCCTCTGGCAAACCAACATCACACACTGTGCATATGATGATGCCTGTGCCACATCCCTGTCATCCATACCATCAGTGCAGGGACAGGCTAATATGGTTCTGATGCACACGGTGACTGTACTACAGTGTAACACAGTACTGCAGGGTAAAATGTAAGGAGTAAAGTGTAATGCATATATGGCAGGTAGTGTAGCCATCCAGCAATGATGCATTATAGTTGTTAGTAACACTGGTTGGTTGTGCTCTCTATAATGTTATCCATTTGTGTTGTAGGTGTACACAGGTCAGCATGAGGATGGTCTGCAGTCATGTTCCACAATGGGATATGGCACTGTGGTGACACCATGGCTGTGACATAACTGGGGTACAGTTGAACACATGTCACAAGTTACTAAAACAGTTATTGCCTGTGCCACATAGACAAGTGACCCACTGAAGTGTGTATACCCTGCAACCTGATATAGACCCATCCACATACATGCACACTATTACTTGGCAACACTGGGACTAGACCCCTACCTAGCTATGTAGTGATACTCAAGTGTGTGGCTTATATTGCACACACCACATAGAGTTTAGGGTGAGGTGTGTCCCAGGTTACATATTACATGCAGAACATCTTCAGACATGTACAGTATGCTAATGGGGGATGTAATAGGTGTATATGGACAATAGCTAGTGTGACATACCTTCATATACACATTAACAGACACATAACAGGCAGACACACATCTGAGATAACATGGCCTATCGCTGCTAACTAGCATGACCATGTGTCCAATGTGTTACAGGTAGGCTGCACACAGCGCATGCATAACTGGCTTGGATTGCAGTATTACTTACCTGTATGGTTGATGGTGACAGAGTCAACCATAACGTGGTACATGGGACATATACCACTTGTACCTTGGTGTAATGACAGTGTACACAGCACCCACATCCTTCAGTGGATATTGTACTCCCTAAAACCCATGATGCCACTCTGCCATACCCACCATCACACATTGGCTGCGACTGCAATACAACCCATAGTATACTCCAACAGTGGTACTACACGGATATGCATCTAATGCACATGCTACATGCATAGTAGGGTGTTGCATTGTCATGCCTCACCTATGGGCAGCAACAACACTATCTGTACTACTGTGTGGCAATGGGTATTATAGTAGGTGTATGTGGCCTCGGAATGTTGTACCCTACAGATATATGGGCATGCACAACTACACACACATGCCAGAACACAATGCGTATCCCATTCCTATCAACCCATTTGTAAAACACTGCTGTGCTGGTACTGCAAGGCTCATGTAGCCAGTATGGGGAGGAGCTTAACAGGGTACATGTAATGTCTGATACAGCAGCAGCCACAACTATGGCAATCAGTGTTGCATTGGTTGTGAAGTCCCTCATGGAATTCCAAAGTACAGGTGTGCTAGCACACAGACACTGCTATACTCAGTCATGCAAATGTACACGTGTCAGTACAGGGGTGCATCGCTGCAGGTGGTCATAGCTGTATATCTAGCTATTGTCCAAGGGGAGATGGGTTGTGTAGGGTTTGTGTGTACAATGGTATCCTGCCAGGTGGCAGCAGCCAATCTATCGACAGACATTACTGTGGTGACCCTCAAGGTGATAATGACATGCATCAGACAATCCTCCAGGTGCCTCCTGCACATGGCCACTGAGGTGATCAAGTTGGCATGTATGCAACATGCATTACAACACATGGTTAGTGTCTGTGATAGAGACCTGTACCCAAGCATGTTCTGTTGACCGTGGTAATGTTAGTGGAGGTACCCGTGGCATGTGGTGGGTACAGGGTGACATCTCCTATATCTGCCAGTTCTTACACAGCTGGGCAGACATGTAAGTGTCTATAACGCTTAGTTTGCCTGTACATATCCCAGCTGGATACCTGCCATCCGCACAGCTGTACAGGGACTGACAGTCATCAGCTTGGCAAGTAGCTATGCAGTAGGATGAATGTGTTGACAGATAGATGTTTGACAGCAATATGTATGCCATAACTACATGTCAGAAGCCCTCACTAACATGTGCTGTACAGACAGTAGTCTACAGTTAGATTCCACATGACGGATCATTGCCCAGTAAGTGGTATATACTGTGACATAGCTAACATACCAGGGATACAACAGGGAGGCCTCAGTGTCCAGCTATGCCTGCAGGTGTGCCTGTTGTCAGTACTACATTTAGCACTCTGCTCTTGCCTGGGTAAGCACTGTTTACAGTAGTACTGCCATGATACACTATGTGCCAGTGTGACAGCACATGCCCTGGGCTACTACCCGTGTATGTAACACATTCACATGGATAACAGTGCTGTACAGGCCTCATATACATCTGTGTCCCACACATGACACTCACACCCCTTGCTACTGTAATGACAGCACATAGGCGCATGTATTGTACATGGCATTACATACACTTAATACAGATGTCATTACTCTGCTATGTTATCCGACTGGGTGGTGTGACCTGGTTGCCAGGGCTAAGTCATGCTTAACAAGTATCAACATTGCTGCAATATAACAGCTGAGTTGATGTGTGCACTGGTAAGCAAAGTCTACACTGTGTAAGCACCCGTAGGTTTACCCATAGTTTAGCACCGGTTAGCTTTGCGCAAACCCACTTAAAGCTGCTCAAAACTTCCTTAGCCACTCTATATCTGACAGCCTTTTTTCTACCCAGCAACAAAATGAACAGCTCTTGCAGGTCTTGAATACAGAACCCAGTACGCTAAAGTCACAACACTTAACCACTACGCCAAGACCACTGTGAAGATAGCTGTTGTTTTACCAATATAGCTGTCAGTACACATATTGAGTAGTATTGAACAATTGCCTTTACTTCCTAAATTGTGTAGTCTTTGTTATTAATATGACTGTTGCATCACATATGTTGTTTTATCATAATGTACACATAGCAGATACATATAGGTTCATAGGTTGGTTCTAGGCTATCGGCCCTAGGGCCTATACAAGCCTAGCCATAACAATTCCCTGGCTATTTCTTCCCACACTATTTACTTTCCTGGAGCCCTGTCTAGCAGGGCAACTGACATGATCCCTGGGGTTAATTTCCTTTCTCCCATCCAATCATCAAGGTTCATTTTGAAGAGGGCCAAAGAGGTGCTCTGCTTGACATGTAAAGGTTCATAGGTTCAAAGGTAGGTACTAGGCTATCTGCCGGAGAGCATTTATAAGCCTAGCCACAGTGTGTCAGCTTTCGCCCCTCCATTGATTAATTAACTGACCCTCTGTCAAGAAGAGCCAATGAAGTGATCCCAGGGGTGTATTTTCTGTTACCCATCCATTCTTCAAGGTTTCTCTTGAAGAGTGTTAGTGAGGGGCTCTGCCTAATGTAGTTAGGAATTTTGTTCCAAAGCATAAGGAATGTTATAGGTAAAAGTTTGGGATGGACAGTTTCAAACTTGCATACCTACTGCTCAAAGGCAGAAGTCCTACCAGTAGACCAAAGAAGCACAAATAACCATCACTGGCAGGTCTCAAACCCAGGACCCTGTGCACTGTATGCAGAGCAATATACCACTACACCATATGAGCTGTGGGAATTTTCAGTGCTTTTTCAAATATATCATGCATTACAGTCATGTAATATTATACAACAAGCATAGTAGGGCCAAGTCTCAAACCCAGGACCCTGTGCACTAGTGTCAGAACAACATACCACTATGCCATATGAGCTGTATGGGCAGTCTATTCCAGAGTCTGGGGAGTCTCTGGGTCAGGAACCTATCCATCCAGCATGTTTTGTTTATTGTGATGACAAGATTTAGATCCCTGGAGCATGTGGCTCTGAGGGATTGGGATTTCTTTAAGTGTAGTATGTCCAACAGCTCTGGGTTTGACATGGCCTTGTATGTTAAGCAGAGATCGCCTCGGAGTAGACGATATGCGACAGAGTATAGCTGGAGTTTTTTAAGGAGGTCAGCATAGGGCATCTGCGTTAGGCCTGTGATTCTTTTAGTGAGGAATTTCTGTGGCCTTTCCAGTTGTTGCAGATGTCTTGAGAGGTATATACCAAATGGGGCATTGTATTCTATAATGGGTCTAATGAAGGATGAGTACAGTTGGACAATGACCTCCTTTTTTCTGGATGAAAAACCCTTAGTGATGAGGTGTGCCACATACAAGGATTTCCTGACTGTTGTGGCGATGTGGTTATTGAAGGTGAGACCACTGTTCACCTGTGTCCCTAAGTCTCTTATCACACTTTTGGTGTTTAGTGTACTGCCACCTATGTGATAATTCATGGGTACATGTTTTTTCCCAAAGGGGATAACTATACATTTCTTGACATTGAGCTTGAGCCCATGGCTCTGGCACCAAGAATCTGTTTCTGTAAGGCCCTTTTGTAGAGTATTCACATCATTTGGGGATTCAATAATGGCTCCCAGTTTGCAGTCATCTGCAAACTTTGTTAGGCAGAGTTCCTTAGAGTTGGCCTGTACTTCTGAGAAGTAGAAGCCAAACAAGAGAGGTCCCAGGACTGAACCCTGAGGTACTCCACTTGTCACTTGTCTGGAGCTGGATTTGGAGTCAGCTACTTTTACAGTGTCGGTTCTGTCAGTAAGCCAGTTTGCAAGCCATTGAGTGATTTAGGGATTAATGCCCAGCTTAGTAAGTTTATCTATGATTCCAGAGTGGGGGATGGTGTCAAAGGCCTTGGCAAGGTCCAGATATGCTGTGTGGATTGCCTTACCCTTGTCCACGGCTCTGGAGACTGATTCGAAGAAGCCAATAAGATTCAGGAGACAAGATCAGCCCTTCACGAACCCAAACTGGGTTCATTTGGTGAGATACATCTGGAAGGGTATATATAACCATGAGGTTTATACATGACAGGAATATGGTTATGTACGTGTAATAGGTCTATATATGTCTACATGTACATGCACATGTATACTCATACATATGTCTGTATACACATCTGCATAGTGCAACATATATATGGCCATGTGTACATATCTTCATATGTATATATGGGTCCCCTTCAATAGATCAAACATTTAACAAGTTCGAACCTCATATTGCCGAGATCATATGTTCGAAATTGTAAATGTTCGACCGGACTGAATGGAAATCTCAGTACAGTATGGAATGAGAAGATTTCCATTTTCCGCAATGTAGTGCGATCTCAGAGTTGGTATATTTAAGAAAAGGGGGTGTGGGGGGTGCAGGGGGCTTACCCCCCCTGCTACAGATATTTAATTTTGTTTTTTGTTGTTTATTCTTTTTTTTACTTCAGTGTTCGAACTATTACAACTTCGAACATATGGTCTCAGCCATATGTGGTTCGAACTTGTAATATGTTCATTCTACTGAAGTAGATATATATATATATATATATATATATATATATATATATATATATATATATATATATAGCTATATATGTATGCACAATATATGTATATATAGCTATATATGAATGCACAACCTATATTTACAGATATGCCTATTTATGTGGGTATTAATGTACATATCTATAACTATATGTGCATACATATCTAGTCTGATATACCTATTACTGTCAATATATATGTTGATATCCATACGTATATGTGTATATGTATCTCAATCTGTATATGTGTAAATGGGTCTATATTAGAACATCGAATATTTAACAGTTCGAATCACTAAAGGTCGACCTTTAGTGATCGAACTGTTAAAACATCGAATGTTCAAAAAAAAAATAAAAATAACAAAAAAAAAAAACGAAACGGTGTAGGCAGGGGGCAAGCCCTCCTGCACCCCTTACACATCCCACTTCTTAAATATACCAACTCCGAGACCGTACTACATTGAAGTAAATGGAAATCTCCCCTTACGGAGATTTCAATTTATTTGTTCGATGTTCTGCATTTTCGCTATTCTCGTGTCGACATTGTCAGATTCAACATTGTCGGCTTTCGAGAATGTAATATAGACCCATGTAAACATATATTGCTCTGTATATGTATATATCTGTGTGTTTATATGTATATATATATATATATATATATATATATATATATATATATATATATATGTACATATACAAATCCATCTTTGTATGTCGATATGTATATGTGTATATATCTATATAGATATAGGGATAATTATATATACATACATGTTCAGCATATGTCCTGAACATGGAGTGGAGCCCTACCTCAGCCACAATAGTCCCAGTCTCTTAGTGCAAGGGGATGTCAGGTATGTACTGCAGGTATATTTGTAGACTATTGCTACTGTAATTGGGATTGTCTTCACAGACATGGTGTGTGTGGGAGGTCACATCTGCTTTTAAAATGTATGCCATTGGCTACTGACAGATATCCTAAGGACATCATAGTACAGTGTCACTGCTAGCACAGTAATGCTCCTGTGGACTACAGCAGAGATATGGCCAATATATGTGGACAGTCTGACACACTCTGGTCAGTCCAGAGGTATACACAGAACCCCTTAGTGCAGGATATGTGGACCAAGCCTGACAATGTGGATGTTAACAGCCATGTAGATGGGTATATATTTGCCCCCATAGGTTATGCATTCATACACCCCTGTCTGTCCTGACACATAATAACCACTGATGCAGTGGTGCCATGGCCACATACTACCCACTAGTTAGTGACGTACATCTGTACAGCATCCCACTGCATTGTCTGACATACATGATTGTTATGGTGCCCCGGCCCAAGTATATCTGGCAAGTATATGGACATGACATATCACTGGGTGTGTACACTAAGCTGCTAGCCATGTAGCAAAGCACTGTGCAGGCTACAGGCAGACTGCCTCAACACTGGCCTACATTTCCTATGGGGGAATACACATGTACCTGCATAGATAGCAGGCTCTACAGGCATGTCACAGACACCTGTGTGAAAGTGCATAACCATAACCAATGTGAACATAGCCACAGTCACATATGGTAAGCTAGTCTTATATTACAGTATATGGACTATCTGATCAACACCTTCCTCATATGTGCCACTCACACACCAACCCTCCATAAACTGGACCACTACACAGTGTGGTCCGATGCCTGTCTGTGGTATGGGACATGTGTGTGTTTGGCCCTACAAACATGTAAGCCGATTGGGTAACATACAGTGGACCAGCATGTAACATCAGATAGAACAGGACCAAGAACAATGGCATCTACCACAGTCTGTACACAGGGCATGGTACATATTTACAATACACATTGTTGACAATCACCATAAGTACACAGATCTCAGTACTGTACACATAACCACAGAATGCCCAGGTTATGCCCTCAAATATAACCCCTACTATACATAACATGTGTAGCAGTCTGATATCTAACTGGCTTGTTGTCAGATATGATGTCAATAAATATGGTGTACTGAACATATGCACCTCTTACTGCATGACATATGTACAAAGGTTGACAGAGTTGAGGCTGGAGCCACAAACACAGGGCCAATATTGATATGTTGCTGTGATAACCTCATACATTTACTGTTGTAACAGGGTTTGTTGCAACATATGTTCTATGAGGGATACGAAGTCAGTAACTCTCACAGCTGTCACCATCTACTGACTGCAATCCTCACACTATCTTCTGCAGTTCACAGATAGGTGATCTGTGGGTAACACAAGAAATACAAGGCACCACACACTGTCCAGTCTGTATATGACCTTACAGATGTGGATTCCTCATAAACATAGCCCTGACATAACAGGTATTAAAATATGTAGGACAGCCATATCCACACACACCCTGTTAAACCAACATTACTCCAAATGCAGTATAGCAGCGCTTACAGTCTGTAGTCAAGTCAGGCACATCCCCCTCCTGTGTGTTGGCCTGTTTCCAGAGTGTATGTTGTTAGAGGTAAATCCCCAATCCATCTGTGATGCTGTTTGCCAAACAACAGATCTAGTTCCTGCTCACAGTGAATGAAAAGGTCCGACACCAGCATGATGTTCCTAGATATTGAAGTGTGTTTCCATGCAATTGGCTATAATAATGCTACCACAGCTGTTCCACATGCAATCAGCTAGAAGAGGGCTGGAATTCGTGCAGAGGCCATCAGCTGATGATGTGCATCACTTACAATACACATGCTGCTGCCTAAGCAAAGCAGGTGTACGTCTCCACATCCACCAGAGAGGGAGTGAGAGAGGCAGACAGTGGCAAAGATAAGTCAGGAAGGGATGGGAGAGTAAAACTTAAGCATGTTTGTATCACACACCTACCAGTACAGGGTATCAAACCCCATGACTGACTATGTATTGCTATCACATGTCTATGCAGTTATTGGATGCACCACATAGATTACATGTTGAGGAGCCCTCCAAACATATATGTGATGGTGCATGACATCTGAAATAGTGATATGTTAGCTATACGGTAGGTGTAGTACACGTGCCTGGCCACAGGAACAGGTGTCAATGTCAACACAGCCACACTGTCACAGGGACCCACACACATTGACACACTTGGCAGGGTTAGGAATACAGCTCATCACTAGTTAGATTGGCACAACACAGTACTGTGCAGGCATCACATGCACCACAGGGGTTATACAAAGGTCATATGGGCAAAAGGTATGTGGAGGTGTCTGACATCAGACAGCATGCTTCAGTATGCCAATGGAGGTTGTAGTGAGTGTGAATGCAGTCATAGGCATCATACACCACACACACAGACACAGGGTGCCAGTACTGACATGCATAGGTGCATTGCTTCACGGGCATGTAGTGGTTGACTGTGCCAGATGGCTATACAAGGCTAGGTGATGGATATACCTTGGCATTAGGCCACATGACAATGGTCTGCAGTGTGGCTCAGGGGTGTAGTGTCTGAATTTGCCCACACAGGTGGGTATTGTATTCACCATCCAGTCACCTGGGTAACTCTTGTATGTGACAATTGCTGTGCATTGCTTGCTATGTATGTGTGCCTTAGTCCATGACATGGATGGTGTCTGGGATGTGCACATGTTCCACGTGCATGTACAGTGACATGTGGAACTGTACCTGGGGTGTTTGGCCCATGTTGTGTACACAGATTGTTATCATTAGATGTGCCAGTCCTGTCCTCATGTGGCGGGAATTGTTAATAGACAGCAGGTTGACCCTGCACCTACATTGATAGCATGATACAGATATTCTCTGGTGTCAGTGGCATCTGCCCATACAGGGCATGTGTTTCAGGCATGATATGCCCTTTGTTGATCACATTTTATGGCACCACAGGTGTTGCAGGTGTCCAGTAGGGAACATTGGGAAGGTGCACTGTCTACATGTATGTGCCTATTGGACTGATGGACAGGGTGGCATGCCCTCTGCAATCACACCATGGTTACTATCAATGGGCAATATGCAGGTTGTGTGTGTGTGTGTGTGTGTGTGTGTGTGTGTGTGTGTGTGTGTGTGTGTGTGTGTGTGTTTGTGTGTGTATGAGACATGGGTTGAGAGTGTTCTCTGGGTAATACAAGGGTTGCTAACTTTGTTCGCTCGGCCTTGATGTCACATGTAGGGGTATGGATTTGCACCCCAGCCTCTCAGCTATTTCATATCTGTTATCTCTGTACGGTGGATATTGTGACATATACTATGGCCACCATAAAAGAAATTTGAAAAACCTGCTCCGCAATGAGTCCATTTGTTACATACTCAAAGCCACCTCCACAGCGGGTACAAATGACAAACACACACCTGCTTTATCTGGGATTAGAACCTCTACCAAACTAGTTTATTACAGTACAGCACTACATAGTTATAGGACACACCACAGGAATTATTGGAGTACTTTTTCCCCAAAGGTGTAATTCGCAGTGAATGACATCAGCAGGATTGCCAAAGTAAGGCATTTGAATTGTAGTGAGTGTGACTAGCCTAAAATGTATTGCTCCCTACACAGACATTGAAACACACACACACCTGCCATGTGTAGGAATAAAACACTACCAGAGTTCTATATCACACTACAGCATTACACTGTTATAGGACGTGCCACGAGGATTACTGGAGTACTCCTCCCACAAAGGTGTAATTCACAGTAAATGACATCAGCAGGGATTGCAAAGTAGGGCATTTGAATTGTAGTGAGTGTGACTAGCCTAAAAAGTATTGCTCCCTACACAAATGCAGAAACACATGCACAAACATCCACACCTGCCATGTGGGGGAATAGAATCCCAACCAGAGTTCTATATCACACAACAGCATTATGCTGTTATAGAATGCACCACGGGGATTACTGGAATACTTCTTCCCCAAAGGTGTAATTCACAGTGAATGACATTTGCAGGATTGCCAAAGTAGGGCATTTGAATTGTAGTGAGTGTGACTAGCCTAAAAATCATTGCCCCCTACACAGACATAGAAACACACACGCAAACATCCACACCTGACATGTGTGGGAATAGTACCCCTACCAGATTTTGATATCACACTACAGCATTACACTGTTATAGGACACACCACAGGGATTACTGGAGTACTCCTTCCCCAATAGTGTATTTCAGAGTGAATGACATCAGCAGGCTTGCCAATGTAGAACATTTGATTTGTAGTAAGCGTGAGTAGACTAAAAAGCATTGCTCTCTACACAGACAGAGGCACACACAGTTGCCATGTCTGGGATTAGAATTCCTACCTAACTAGTTTATCACACTACAGCAGCACACAGTTATGGGATGCATCACAGAAATTACTGAGTCACAATTTTCCCAAAGGTGTATTTCCCAGTGAAGGACATCAGCAGCTTTGCCAAAGTAGGGAATTTGAATTGTAGTGAGTGTGACTAGCCTAAAAAGCATTGCTCTCTACACAGACAGGGACACACACTTGCTATGTCTGGGATTAAAACTCCTTCTTAACTAGTTTATCACAGTACAGCACTGCAAAGTTATAGGAGGCACAGTGGAGATTACTAGTCTACAGTTTTCCAAAAGGTGTATTTCACAGTGAATGACATCAGTAGCCTTGCCAAAGTAGGGCATTTGAATTGTAGTGAATGTGATTAGCCTAAAAACATTGCTTTTTACACAGACACACACACACACACACACACACACACACACACACACACACACACACACACACACACACACACACACACACACACACGCACACAGTTGCCAGATCCACGATTAGAACTCCTACCTAACTAGTTTATCATACTACAACAGTACACAGTTATAGGACATGCCACAGAGATTACTGGGCTACCTATTTCCCAAAGGTGTATTTCAATGTGGATGACCTCAGCAGGCTTGTCATAATAGGGCTATGGGGAGAGCAATGTGTGTGCATGGGCCATAACCCATTCATCTAGAGGTTGACGCACCATATGCGGACGCATGCAGGGTTATATTCCACAGGTACGTGTATACAGCTGCTAGATGACTACTTCCTTCTGCAGTCATGTTGCACAGCTAGCACTTGCACCACATAGTCTGTATTGCTGATGGATACCAGTGGCTAATGTCTACAATGAGTGACATTTAGACCTCATGTGGTTGTAGCCATTTGGCTGTGTGCTGGGTGGGACAGTCCTCATTATGGATGGCTCCTTGTCACAGTCACTCTCTTCCACACATATATGTACGTCAACTTTTGACATATTATAGTGTGTTGTCCTTGGATATATGTCTGTATTTCTATCCACTGTGTGTGCAAAGCATGACTGGTGCATACTGAGGAGTGTCTGCACTAACATCTGCAACTTCCAGATATGTATGGTCCACTGTTGTTTGCAGACATGGGCTTCATTTGTTTGTGTGTGAGCATGCCCAGTATGCCCTTTTGTATTGAATGTGTGGATCAATTCCAGGTAGTTTGTACTCCAGTGCAGACTTTTGTGTTGTACACTTACAGGTAGAAAACTATTTCTGCAGGGTATCCATTGATCATTTGGCAATATGGAGATAAAAATTCCAGGTAGTTTGTACTCCAGTGCAGACTTTTGTGTTGTACACTTACAGGTAGAAAACTATTTCTGCAGGGTATCCATTGATCATTTGGCAATATGGAGACAAAGTGTGCAGGGGATAGTGTGTACTGTAGGTGATTGTGTCTGTGCTGCTTCAGCTACTTGGTACTGCTGTTAGTGGAGATATTCAGACATGTGTACTGTTATACACTGTGATGTTTTCTGTCCTCATGTACTGTCAGGTGGACATTCCTGCTCACAGTGATGTCTTGGGGAACAAGGGTGACTGCAACTTTGTGCAGTATTGTGGGCAGATGCCTACATATTCATGGTAAGTTATGCCATTCTGGAGGGAGAGCTGCAGACACTGACTGCTGAGTCTGTGTATCTGGTTCAACACCTTGCTACAGTGCTGGCAGAGGATCCCATACTTGCCCATCCATCGACATGAGAGTATGGCTTTATATTGCTGTGGCAATACCTCACAGCTGTACAGATTCGCACAGGTTACCCAGAGGCAGGGGCTGTGAGTCAGGCCATTACCCCTATTGTGGTGTACAGGCAGGTATGCAGCCACCCATTTATGTGTTTGCAGCCAGGGATAGTGTGTGCACACAGCTTTTTGTCTGACCTTGCAGATTCTATGCTGTCCATGCTCCCACCCCCCATTATTCTATCCTCTTCCATACATTATGCATACATTCCCTGATACTTTCCCTAAGGTTATCATCCCATCACAACTGTGTGTTGGTGTTTGTCCGCAGTTCATGCAGTGGGACATGGTGGACATGTTACTGTGGTTTGTCCACATGGCCTTGCATATGACTTATGTGGAGTGTGTTATGTTGTTATTTGGGTGTCCTTGACATAACATGCATTGACAGTACATGTGAGACACAGGCCCTTGGCAGAGGCCTGTGGGACAGTAGGTGTTGATGCAGGCCAGATATGGCAGGCCATTGCATTCTGTCAGTCCTACAGTCTCAGACCGCCATACAGTATATTCCCCTGGGATGACAGGGTACGTGTTCTAGGTGTTCATGCCAATATCTTCTATCAGTCTTGCTCAGGTGGTGTGGATGCTGGCAGGGTGCTACCTATGGCTAGCGACACACCTGCATGGGACACCTGCACTGCATGCTGCATTCATTCACTATTGCCATATACAGGTGGGGTCATATTGTACCCATTCCCCACAGCAGGGATACAACCAGAGAGGTCCCTGTGGGTGGTGTTTGTGTGAGCTGGGTGCATGTGTCCTATGGACACTACTTGCATCTGACACACAGATATGCATTAGGCATTCCAGTTATGCTGGCATGTGCAGGTACATCAGCTGTTTCCCAATACATCAGTCCTACCTCCTTTGTGATCTGCAAGTGTTCAGGCAGACAACACAGACAACACCGGTATCCCCTACTACAGGACCAGATAATGTGATGCATACCTGTATGTACAATTCCAAGTGTGTCTCCATTTCACAGTGACACAATATATATACTGTATGTCTGGGGTACTACCCCCTGTGTACTGTTTGTATATCTAGCCCAACAGCCATGCCATGTCAGTCTTTCAGATGGTGGCACATATTTTCACCATACATTTACAATGGCTTACTGCTAGCATGTGTTATACTGGTGGGTATTGTCTTTGGCACTGCAGTTGTGAGGACTTGCCCCTGCCATCAGCAGTAGTGGGCAATGGCCACTAGGCCTTACCTCAACATGCATACATACTGACTACTTTCACACAATATGAAACACACAGCAACCTAACACACACATACCTGCATATTGTGCAGATGCTACAACCTATCCTGCTACATTGGCCACCTCTGTGTATCTGTGCTCCACTGGTATTGTACCTACACATACATGTTACTACATTTCTACATAGGGTTGTGGGGGGCACACCTAATTGCTATGATGTGTGTACATCAGATTGGTAGTGCACCAGACCGTTACTACATTTCTAAATAGACTTGGGGGGCACACTTGACTGTTACTACATTTCTAAGTAGGGTTTGGGGGAGCACACATGTTTCTACATTCCCACACAGGATTATGGGAGGGGGCACACTTGACTGTTACTGCATTTCTATGCAGGATTGGGGGAGGGGGCACAGCTCTCTGTTTCTACATTTCTACACAGTGGTTGAGACAGGGCACACCTGACTGTTACTACATTTCTACACTGGATTGGGGGAATGGGAAGACCTGACTGTTTCTACATGTCTACATAGGAGTGTGGGGGGGTCTCACCTGACTGTTACTACATTTCTACATAGGATTGTGGGGGGACTCACCTGACTGTTTCTACATTTCTACACAGAATTGGGGGAGGCACACCTGATACTTGTATATATTTGCTATGACTGTACTGGTATGTCAGGTACTCCATTTCATTCTGTATTCTAACCTATCATGCTGACTAGAGGCATATCAGTGTACTACCGGTCTTAGCTTTGATTGACCTACATATTAGTTTCTGACTTCATACCCTTCAGAACTAACATCCCACTTCCTGACCTGCCGTAGTCCGGCTGTGTAGGCCTGGGGATGGAGGTTACTCATAGGCATTCATTCATAGGCCTTAACACAGCCTTTGTTTGTGTTTGTCTACACCTGTCCTGCTGGCTGTGACTGTTGTTGGAAATGTAAGCCTCCCTGACTGGCATGTGTGAGTCATATGGACACACATGTGGCCCAGCACATTTCCTGCAGTGGGTTCTGTTGTCCTGTGTACTACTGGCTACTTTGGTGACACCAGCATTTGTTGCAGATCTCATGGTGCCACTATAGGTTTCTACTATCTGCTGCCATACCATTCAGCCACCCAATTCCCTTGCATGCTCACATCCATACCATAGATACAAGTAACAACACATTCTACTCCATTCGGCAATTGGTAGGTTGAGTGACTTACCTTGTGGGTGTCCCAGTAGTGAGGGTGGTGCTGCAGGGCTGCCTATGTCAGATGCACATAGTACACTCCCTACAGATGGGTGAGCACAGGTAGTGTGTGTCATGTTTGGCATCCCTTTTACTGTATGTGCAAGTCAGAGAGAGGTGTCATTCCCTGGGTCCCTCCTGTGTTGGTGGATGTGCTATACGTTGCCTGTTTGTCAAGGCCAGGCATACTGGGCATGCCTCCTTCTGCTTACTGGGGCAGGCTCAGATTGTTCCTCCTCTGAGTTATTCTGTGCCTGTGCAGGCCTTGGCAATGGTGGGGGGTTGTGTGGCCCTGCCCCGTGCTGTTCCTCCTGCAGCTATTTCCACAGGATCATATTGTGTAGCATGGCTCATACAATCAAAATTTGGGTACATGTAGCTGGTGAGTACTGCAAGGCTCCACCGGATGTGTCCAGGCACTGGAACCGTGACTTGATCATCCCAAACACATGATCTATTATAATTCTGGTCTGTGCGTGTGCCTCATTATGGAGTTCTTGTTCGGGTGTGTGTGCATTTCTGATAGGTGTCATCAGCCACAGCTCCAGTGCATAACCAGCATCCCCCACTGGGTGACCGTAAGGGATGTCCCCACTGGCAAATCTCTGGTACAGCTGCGTCAGATGCCAAATTTGGGAATCATGATAGCTTCCAGGGCAGCAAACACACACACATTCATTATTATGCCCTGGGCATTGCACACAACCTGGCAGTTGAAGGAGGGGAAGCCCTTGCGGTTGATGTAGACCCTACCCCGCTCACCGGGTGGTGCTTTGATGCACATGTGTGTGCAGTCTGTAGCACCCACTACCTCGGGTATTCTGCTATTTGGTGGAACACCACAAAGTCCAGTGGCCTACCGACGAAGTTGACTCACAGCAGTTCAAACAGCAGGTTTCAAAACAGCAACTTTTAATGAACCAGGCAAACAACAAAAAGACTAAGCATTAAAGAATGCTTTCGCCAAACACATAGGCATCATCAGAGTCTTGGTGCCCTTGAAACTGAGTGGCAGATCAGGTTAAATGCCTGTAGGCCGCCAGGGCTCAATGACTACATCTCCATCAAACCAATTTTAAGGCTTAGATCTCAACAGTTATAGGTACCTGTTTTTAACCAATTGATAAAATGATGAAGTCAATTTATTTATTCAAATTACTACCTACAACATATTGTGCATATACATATTTATACATGATATATATATGTTTTATGTATATATATTTTTTTATATTCATTATGTATAAAAATATATTAAGTTACTAGTAAATAAAAATGTTTTTTGATTTATTTAATGCTTAGAATATCATTAGTGACGTGATGTGGTTTTAAGTATTTACAAATTGGTCAAAGCGTGGAATAAAATGGAGGTTTTACATGTATATATTATTATGAAATTTGATGTATGGATGATTTTTAAATCAAGAAACACTTGTTGACCTGTATTTTTAACTTGAAGGGTGGGAGGGGTTTGCTGTATCCTATAGGAATGTGTAGGGGATATTTATAACAGTGCACACAATGGTGTTCCTTTGTAAACCAAGACTCTGATGATGCCTATGTGTTTGGCGAAAGCATTCTTTAATGCTTAGTCTTTTTGTTGTTTGCCTGGTTCATTAAAAGTTGCTGTTTTGAAACCTGCTGTTTGAACTGCTGTGAGTCAACTAAGCCCGGTAGGCCACTGGACTTTGTGGTGTTAACAGTTTTTTATCGGTCTCTGCCCTGGTGGGTGTTTGTGCTGTCTACTTTTTATTTGGTGGAACAGTTGCATATTGCTGGCCAACGCCTCATGGGTGTTGGAGAAATATATGTGCTCACCACATGTGCTGACATGGCATCCAGGAACTGGTGGAGTACCCTGGATGCTGATGCCTGTGAGATCCCCATCATATCCCCAGTTGGCCTTTGG
This sequence comes from Protopterus annectens, assembly GCF_019279795.1. Lineage (NCBI taxonomy): Eukaryota > Metazoa > Chordata > Ceratodontiformes > Protopteridae > Protopterus > Protopterus annectens. Next base: position 1,842,608,958 of record NC_056739.1, read on the forward strand.
AAGGTACCTGTAGCTAGTATTCTTAGGCCTACACATACCTTGGTATCCACTGGGATTGGTTCCCCTCTGTTAGTTCTGTGTGTCAGGCATGGCCGGCACAGCTTAACAATTTGCTGTAAGAGGTCCCTGTCCACCCTAAAGTGCTACACTATCTCCAGCTCATGTAGCACCTGGTAGGTTACCCTGAGTCTGTACACTCTTCTCTGTCTCCTCACTCTGGGTTCGTTGACAGCATTCACATCCTCACCACCCTCAGCCTCTTCCACATGTTGTTGTATGATATCTATTGCAGCTCCTATCATTTTGTTGTTTTGTTTGTTAAAACTTCCCCGCTTATATATACCAGTGGTGTAGAGTATGGGAAAAATCAGAGGGAAAGGTGTTTGCATAGTTTATACTTGTGTTCTGGGCTGGGCTAGACTGCTGCCTGTGTAAATGGCCGATTCTGATACATTTCACCTGCCAGCTATGCTAGTTCTCCTAGATTACCTTCCTACTGCTGTTTTTTCTTCCCATTGCCATCCTGTTTAAGCCCGGGGGTGTGCCACGCAAACACAGTGCTCAAATGTGCACAAAGCTGTTATTTCCTGGTTTACTTTTTTTTTACTTTAAAACCCGGTGTGCGGTGGACACACCCGCTTGGAACAATGTAAAGAGTGCTAGGCAGCCTCAGACACACCCTCTTGCCTAGCTGTGCTAAGCTAGGAGCAAACCTGAGCCACAGGGCTCCAATCTGCTTACAGTATGCCTGACACAAGTCCCATGATGTCAGCTAAGTCCTAGGCTTGCACCAAGCTATTTTTGCTCTTACACTGTTGGGAGCTGACTAGCATGCAGGGGAAATCTGGGATTAACTATCATTCCCCTCATTTGCATAGGATTGCCTGCTAGTTCATAGTTACATGTCCCACACTGAGCCTCCCCCCTTAGCAACCACTATTCACTGACCAAGTTGTCTTCAGCCTACCATTGGGTATAATGCCAGAATAGTGATTTTAGTTAGAATGCTTATTGTAGCTTTATTTTCTTCTTTTCCCCCCTGATCCCATTTGCACACCGCTGTCCTACATTTAAACAACCAAGATCGGCTAAAAAAAAAAAAAAAAAATTATTTTTTTCAAGTGTTTTCCATGCCAATGGCCTTATACTTGACAAGCCATGCTGCTGTTCCAGGGATGGCTTGCACCTGTTACCCCTGTGTGTCTGGATACTGGATAAGGCCTTTGCCACCTCCATAGAGCCGTATGTAGGCAAGGCCAAAAAGACTACCCACCACCCTAGAAAACATAAGTGGTAAGAAACATAAGGGCGCTGCTGACCAATGCCAGATGTGTAAACTGCAATATGCATGCCCCTGAGGCACTTCCCATTATGGAGAACATTGATGTCTGTGCAGTGACAGAAGCCTGCTGCAAGCCTAGTGATAGCACACCAGCACTACCAGGTTATACCACATATCATGTGTTATGGCCCCAACACCTGGACCAAAACATCAAAGGAGGGGGAGTATCCATATGCAGCACAGACACCCATATGGCCAGGTAACTGACAATGCACAAAGCAGCGGAGACCACCCATGTGCACCTAAGTGTAGTCAAAACTGCTGTACAGTCTGTAGTATGCGACAGACCACACTCTCACACATAAGAACTCCACCCAGACATCCTGAAGACACTGAACAGTATGAATGTCCCACCAAATACCAGACAAGGTACACACAAATTACCACATAGGTGGCAAACCATTATGTATGCAAGGAGTATTCAGGGACCTAGGGACACAAGTTGACAGTAATCTGTCATGTGACACTCACAATGCCAATGTGGCTAGGAAGATTTTCGATATTGGACACCGTATCATGAAAGGATTCACATCTACATCAACAGAGGTCACTGTGCCGCTGTACTGTTCCCTTATCAGACCCATAATCTAGTACAATGACTCATATGGGATGTACCGTACGTGACACCTGCAGCAGTTCGGAAGACCTCATAGTTACCCCACCAAGAGGATAAAGGCTGTGAAATATATCTCATATGCTGCCTGGCTGTAGACACCCCAGCTGAATGTAGTCACAGAGAGACTACATTGTATGTCTGTTGTACAAGGCCATGCCCAAAACAGGAGTAATGGACATGCTCCACCACAGGAAATCAAAGCCATTGGAGCTTTGAGAGTGACAGATGTCAGCCTCAACACATAATGAAATAAGATGTGCTGGAGGGACAGATACATAACCCAGAGGCTCCCCACACCCAGAAACAGGATCCCAATCCATGTTAGGCAGAGCCCCTCACTGACACCCCTCAAGAGGAATATTGCCAAGTGGATGGATGATCGTACATGTATACTGGGGGTCTTCACTGTGTCACGACCAGACAGAGGCACAGTAAAGAAATTCATAAATGGCCATAATAGACACATAGCAAGGGGTGGCGAAAGACACACACACTCTGGCTAGGCTTACTAATGCCCTAGGGTGGATAGCCTAGTATGAACCCATGAACCTATGAAGATACAAATTGTACAGGTCACTAAGGATAATCACAAGGCTTACCTAACTGATAGTACGAACCATGTTGGGCATCCACAGATATGCTCTGAATCACACAGATATTACAAACAACATATCAAACACACACACATATTGCTAACATACAACCTGACAGGTGCAGTGCAAACACCCCCCCTCCCAGAGTGCAAAATATCTATCCCAGCAGACTGCTGGTCCCCTGACATTGCAGATGCTGAGGTAACAGCCATCATCTGCAAAGCAAAACACACAGCAGCAAAGGTATGTGATGGTGTCCTGGGCTGAGGCCAACATGGACTCCAAGAATAATGGAATGCCAAATCACACTACTGCCCAATGTCAGCCTTACCACAGGATATGTACCCAAAGAGCAGTGTACAACAACAGTGGTCCTTCACAACAAAGGTGTTGCCTGAATGGATACTGCAAACTACCACCCCAGGATCCTGACAAGCTTGGTCTGCACAGCTATGGAAAGGATCAGTATGTACCGCAGACAGAAGGCTATTGTGGACCTACTGATACTGGAACCTACACAGTGTGGCTGTTTTAACTGCAGATCCTGCCCCTAAACATGTTTGACCCATTTGAAGCAGTCATTAAGGTCATTGATGAGGGCAATGTGGTCCACACAGCGTAGCTGGACCGTGCATATGCTTCTAGACAATACCGTATGAGTTCAGTATGGATATGTTCACCAGCTTAAATATATACCCCTATGTCAGTAGAGGGGTTGCAAACCAGACCAAGGAAAGAACTCAAATGGTCAGACATGCCGCATCCATGTCAGACTACAAAGCAGATATGAGTGGCATCCCACAAGGCCTGGTCCTGGGCCCCCCCCCGGTTCTGTATATATGTCCCATAGGTATAGGCCAACATGGAAGGACTGTGACTGAACAATGATGCAGAGGAGTACAAACAGCCCACCATATCTGACCCCAAGCTGACACAAGCAACCCACAAAAGGGCCACCTACAAACAGACAACTGGAGCCATAGCCATGTCAGCAAGCTAATTGCAGAACTGTGTATAGACAACCACCGTGGATATACAGTAAGTGCCCACAAATTACCACACAGGTGTTAACCCATGATGTACCTAACATGTAATGAGAGACCTGGGTACAAAAGGTGATAGATATCCTGCACTGGACAAACATGTGGCTGTAGTGTTCGCAGAAACATATACTATATACCCACCCAAACATGAAGGTTGGCAGATGTAGATAAGGGGATGTCACTGTGGCTCTGCAGTCATCCTCCATCAGCGTCACAATTGACTACAATAGCCCCTGTGGGATATACCTCAACAGACACCTCCATCAACTGTAAAGTCCACAACAGTACCCCACCAGGAATAGCAAAGAGCATGAACAGATGCCATGTGTTGCCTGAGTAAACAAACTGCAGCCCCACACACTGCCATAGTGCCCAGCTACAGGCAAGCTGTGCCTGACGTATGAAGCCATGTCCAACCTGGAATCAATGAACATGCTGCACCTTGTACAATCTGAATGGCAGTGAGCTATGCACATGAGAGACCTGAACCCCAGCACGGACATACATAGGATAAGCTGTACAGAATGATCCATAACACAGAAGGCACCCCCACTCTTCAGTAAACTCCTGGTACAGGTCAGCCAGAGTGTCACTTATCGACACCCCTCAAGAGGAATCCTGATGAGTGGATGGGAGATGGTAGGCTAACCCTGGGTATCACTGTTATGTCAGAGGTAGACGGAGGCACAGTATACTAACCATGACATATGTTTTGGCAAACTCTAGTTACAATGTGTGTCCAAGGACAAACACACCCTGTGACTAGCATCAGAAATGGCCTAGGGAACATCGCTAGTGTTTGCCAATGTCCACCCATGTTGTGGAATACACTACCAATGTTGGACGAGCCTGGTGTAGGTAGTCCATATCTGAACATAATGCAACATGGTCATATGTGCACAACTGGCCCCTACACAGTCTGTTGTGCTCACTATGAAGATGTCAAGCAGTCATAGGACTAAAGCCCTGGATACTGTCCACCACAGTGAAAGTACTGAACCAGTACACTATACGGTACTACAGTGTTAGGTCATTATTAAAGTATGTTGAGAACTGTCTGCAAAGTATCCCATGCAATCCCTGCAGGCACAGTATAATCCCTGTTGTGGCAGACACGAAGCAGTTGGCCAGTTAGTAAACAACATGACACCCAACACACAACCATAAACGTGAGATATTGTTGAAGTTCACACACACCCAAATATGTGGTGGACTTCAGAGTGTAACATATGGAAAGCTCACACTGGGCATGCTCGCACACTTTGATAAATGAGGCTTATATGTCAGACAACATGCCATGGAAAGGCTGAACTGGGCATGCTCACACACTTAGGCCATATCTCTGTTTAGCAGTTGGCCACACATATCTGGTATTTGTACGTGTCAGTCCAGGAACCAACCACAACACAGCAATCTGCCCAGTGCACACAGTAAATGACTACAGAGACATAAGTGATATAGTGGATCGCCGTCATATGCAAACATCTTCCACAGATACACAAGTTGGTCATAGGAACAGGGAATGCTATGGCAATAAAGACCTGCAAACAGTAGAACAGCACAACAAATATTGTGCATCCGACAATTGAACATATGGGTGTAGAGGTCAATACTAGGCTTGTTGCCCTAGGGAATGACAGCTCAGCCAGAGTGTGCTTGGCATCTGCATCCCCAGTACAGTAGGCTACTGTGCCACTGTAAAGTAGGTCACATAAGGCAACGTGTGAGGCTAGTGAGCTGTGCCTCTGTCAAGCAGGGGCACCGTGGAGGTCCCAGGGATTGAATGTGCTAAGCCACAGCCATGTTGTCAGTGTGTGCTGGAAGAGGGTTGCTGAGGATCTCTAACACTAAGTGTCCATCAATAACAGACTGAGGGGAGCCCTATCTGCATTCTCTGGACAATTCCACTGTCAACACTGAGTTGTGATGATTATGTGTGAATGAAGTGCTGTGCTGGAACTGTTCACAGATGTCCTCCCTCTGTGGGCTACAGCTCTGCAATGTATTATCTCACTCTGTCTGCTGTACGGCTCATATATGGCTGGTGTACACCTGACAGGTATCTTGTTGTGGAGCAGTCATGGGTATATGTGGGATAGCATGATCAATGCAAACCGTACACATGCTCATAGAATGCAATTGTCAAGGATGATGCTGAGTGGCCAGTATAGTCCCCCAGCATGGGTCCTCTGAAGTCGTCTACCCAAGTCCTCACAAGTGTAGAGTCTGCTTGTGCTAAATACAATTTGTGTGCAATGACAACCTTGCCTGTGGGTGGAGATGGGATATGGATGTCCAGGGAAAGGTGGGTATGGTCAGATATCAACAATGGTGGTCTACCTCTGGTGTGGAACAGTGAGTACCCACGTTGCAGATGGACAGGTGCAATATGTATTCCCCCATGTGGCTGTGGTGTGTGGTTCTGCCATAGCATATGGACCCACAAATTGTAGTGGCTGTAGGGTAAAGTGGTAGAGGCCTGAGTAGTTCTCACACACAATATGCCTGTACCTGATGTTAACAACTGGAATGGTGTATGTCATATCCCGGCACTGTTCCCAGGGAAGCTAAGTGTGTGTCCTGGATGTGGGTGAGGTGTTCTGGACTGGTTGTGTTGTGTGTTACAGGTCCTGTGGTCACAAAGCATGGTATAGAACATAACCTGCCAGTGCGATGTGCATATCTGACCCTGACGTATGTGGCTGCAAATGCATATATATGCTATCCCCCACCTGACAGGTAGTACTACATGTACATACCTCTGTAGAAATAAAGATGTCAGCACCCTATAAATACTGCAGGTTCAGAGCAGATGTCCAGTAATTCGGGATAGTGCGTTCTGCTAATGCGTCTCCCTCAAGTGTCATAATATAGTTAGGTAGGGGTTTGAATCCTGCAAATGCTCAGTGTGTCAGTGGGGTTTGTGTGTGTGAAAGTCTGTGAGGAGGAAATGTCCCTTTTGGCAACTGGGAAAACACACTACAGGATGCACATTCCCCTTTCTAAACACTGATGATGTCAGCACCCTATAAGTACAGCAAGAGAAAGGAAACCTCCCAGTAATGCGAATAGCACACTCCGCTAATGCGTCTCCTTCAAGTGTTATAGTATAGTTAGGTAGGGGTTTGAATCCTGCAAATGCTCAGTGTGTGTGGAGGGGATTAGTGTGTGTGCAAGTTTGTATGAAGGAAATGTCCCCTTTGGCAACTAGGAGAACACACTACAGGATGCACATTCCCCTTTCTAAACACTGATGATGTCAGCACCCTATAAGTACAGCAGGAGAAGGGAAACCTCCCAATAATTCGAATAGCGTGCTCTGCTAATGCATCTGTCATGAGTGTCATAACATAGTTAGATAGGGGTTTGAATCCTGTAAATGCTCAGTGTGTGTGGAGGGGGTTAGTGTGTGTGCAAGTCTGTATGAAAGAAATATCCCTTTTGGCAACTAGAAGAACACACTACAGGATGCACATTCCCCTTTCTAAACACTGACGATGTCAGCACCCTATAAGTACAGCAGGAGAAGAGAAACCTCCCAGTAATGTGAATAGCGCGCTCTGCTAATGCGTCCGTCTCGAGTGTCATAACATAGTTAGGTAGGGGTTTAAATCCTGCAAATGCTCAGTGTGTGTGCAGGGGGTTAGTGTGTGTGCAAGTCTGTGTGAGGGAGATGTCCCTTTTGGCATCTGTGAAAGCACTCTACAGGATGCACATTCCCCATCTCAGCACGGATGATGTCAGCACCCTATAAGTACAGCAGGAGAAGGGAAACCTCCCAGTAATTCAAATAGCGCACTCCGCTAATGCGTCTCTCCTGAGTGTCATAATATAGTTAGGCAGGAGTTTGAAACCTGTAAATGGCACGTGTGTGTGTTTGGATGTAGGAACTCTGTGTGTGTGCAATTCTGTACGACCAACATGTGCTTTTTTGAAATCAGGAGATCACACTACATGATGCACATTACCCTTTCCTAACAGTGATGATGTCAGCACCCTATACATACAGCTGGAGAAGAGACATCTACCAGTAATCAGAATAGCGCAATCTTCTACAGCGTCACTCTTAAATGCCATAACATATTTAGGTAGGGGTTTGAAACCTGCAAGTGTGTGTGTGTTTGGATGTGGGGAGTTTGTGTGTGTGCATTTTTGTATAAAAAAAATGTTAGTTTTGGCAATCAGGAGATCACACTACCTGATGCACATTACCCTTTCAAAACACTGACGATGTCAGCACCCTATAAGTACAGCCAGAGAAGAAGAACCATCTAATAATCCGAATAGTGCACTTCGCTAATGTGTCTCTCTCACGTGTCGTGACTTAGGTAGGGGTATGAATCCTGCAAATGGCAAGTGTGCATGTGTGTGGGGGAGGGGGGAAGTAGGGTGTGTGCAAATGCAAGTGTAAGAGAACAGATCCTTTTGGCAAATACTACAATACACCAGATGCTGCATATTCCCCCAGTAAACACAGGGGATGTCACCACACTATCAGCACAGCCAAACAGGGCTAGTTGGCCAGTAATGCCAATAGTGCGCTCTGCTACTGGGTCTAATACCATTGTCAGAGTACAGATAGGTATGTTTTGGTAACCCACAACTGCCACGTGTGGTTGTGTCACACATTATGACCTTGTGTGGGTCTTTGTGCATAACAATGCATGCCATTGCCTAAACCAGCAATGGCATTGCACATGATGTATGTGTGTGACACATACACATAAATACCTGTGACCTGCAGTAGTTACCATGTCTGACACATGCCTCGAGTGGATAAATGGTATTTGCAATGCATAACAATATGACTGTGTCTTACTGTGCAGGGGCCACATGCGGTATGTGTCTATACAGTGTGGGTGTATATGGTAAAATACCTACAACAGGGGATACACATCTGGTCTGGGCCATATAGTCTACATGTAGTCGATGTACAGGTGCTGCTTGTTCCCACCTGTTGTGGGAGTGGTAACATGTCATTCCACTGCAATTCAGTGACCACATGCTGTGAACCCTTCAACTAGTGTGCTGTAGCTACAGTAATGCTCATGCACAATGTTTGGCTGGATGCAGTCCAGCCATATATAGACAATTCTTGAGACTGTCATATTGCCAGTGTTGTTATGGAGGATAGGTGGTTTTCCTGTGTATGGGAGGGTTGTATGTGCCAGGCTATGAACCAGATGGCAGTCCGACACACTGTTAGCTGCACATAATTAGGCCCTGATGCTTTGTGCTGTGCCAACAACCTGGAGGTGTGTGTATCTGTGGTGCCTTGGGATACCACCCCCCCTGTCCATGTTTGTTACATGTATAGGGGATGACAGGCATGGTATGAGACATAACCTGGCAGTGATGGGTTGCACCTGTGAGCCATGAATCAGGACTCTGGTACTGCACAGACATTGCAGTTCACCATGCTGAGGACAGTGTCCAGTGCATGCATCTTGCGGTGTACACTGCTGGTGTTGTGTAGCAGCACTGTTAGTGTCCTAACCTGTGTGATACCCATGGAGGTGGCTATGTAATCCATGTCCTGCAGCATAAGGCAGTATGTGTGTATCAAGGAGCTTCGCCAATATACATCGGGCCATGGGTGTCACGTGTAAGCTGACCCTTGCACATCATTGTGGATTCCCTAGCATGTAAGCACACGTTGACAGCCAGCGGATACCCTATGAATGACATTGGAGACTGAGCAGAATGTAGACATACAACACCCTTCCTACATATAGTGGTAGCATACCTGGTGAGGGTATGTTGGCAACCAAGATCAGGCTCATACTGGCCCATGCCACATGCTGAGAGATCCATTCTATGTTCCCTATCATGTAGTCCAGGGAGGTATGTCTCAGGTCATCCATAGTGGCATGGTCAATGACTGAGTCATATGTGTCCATGCCTCTGACTGACCTGTATGCATGTGTTCTGTGGTGGACCATAGTGCCCCTGAGGCATATCACTGTGACCTTCACCAGATACAGCCTGTTGAGCAGGACCCCAGTGCAGCACCCAAGACAGGTACCTGACACATCTGTAGCAGGTGTGTTGTGTAGCCCTACAGGCTGTGAGTGCGTGGCACACAGGATTTGTGTGCCATGTGTGGCATGTGCTCTGTTCCGACGGAACATATGCCTGTGTGCCAGCTGCGGAGGTGTGTGATGCTCAGGCAGGATGCTATTCTGAGTCCCCACGTATGCCCCAGTGTGTTCAGCATGCTGTCAGTGCATGTCTATGACTTGTATTGTAGTCACTGTAATATGACATGCCACCTGACAGGGTATGGCATTACTGGGTTCAGAGAGCTCAGTCCCCAGATTGGCTATGTGGTGGCATCCCACACATGTGTTGTACGTTCCTGGCCAAGGGTGATGGCTGACTGCATACATGTGGCAGCTGTGACATTGCCACATGACTCACATAAACCACAACTGGACCATAGAGGTGATTCACAGGTTACCTTTGCACATGCTACCCTAGTAGTGTGATTGCCATGGGGAGTACCAACACATAGGGCCAATGGGGAACAACATACTGAAGGTGTGTATGTGTGGGTGTACTGCTACTGTTTCATAGCACTGGCATATATGACTGCACACGTGGGTAAATGCCAGGTAAGACATGTGCAATGTGTCACAGGCAACGTACATGCGAACAGGACGGACAGTGACGTTCTGTCATGTGTAAACGTGACATACGTATCGTATGCTATGCAGATGTCACTAGGAGTCCACAGAAGTACTGTGACTCTGCATTACAGGTGTAAGCAGTGTTCCAGGGAACCCCAAGCGAACATGCATGCAAACAAAGCTACAGTAAGCAGGGCTGGAAGTAGTTCATTGTACAACAAAGAAGGGGTAACACTAACAGTAAGTAACAATGCAAATATGTAGGCACTATCAACATGTACCCAGGAATACACAGCGCAGATGCCCATGGTAGAACTGATATTATGTCATAGTTAATTGTGATTTGGATTACATTGGTACTGCACACATATCAACATGCGCAAACATCCACATTGCATAGTCGTTGTGGGCAACTTGACACCATTACTGTACATGTCCATCATTGCATATCACTACTTGCATTAGCTTCCCCCCTGTGCTACCCATGTATGTGGCTATCTGTTGACATCCTTACCACCGGCATGCAATTATGTGCAGCTGTTACACTTTGGTACGTACTATGGGTACAGATAACAATTCAGGACATTCATACGGTTACTGCATCAGGCATGCTGGGATATACACACAGTCATATCAGCACACTGTACTGTTACCAACATGATACTACTAATACACTTCTATGTAGTCACCCTGTGCATCAGCAATGTGTTTACCTGTTCCCACAATGATGTTGGAGATTGCAGGAGGTGGCACAGTGTCATCATATGCACAGGGTGTGAATTAGGTATGCCTGAGTCTGCCACTGATACCACCAATTGACATGTGTGTGTGTGTGTGTGTATGTGTGTTGGTGAGGAGCAGCAGTACAGGGTGGGGCACTGTTGGTGCAGTGTGTGCGTGTATGTGGTCACCCTAGGTGGTAACATTTCGCATGTGTGTATGCATGCACACAGTTCCACCTCATGGCTGCCATATACAGGGGTTTGTGGACAGCCACAGACTGCACCTGACAGGTCATACAGATCAGTGTCTGCGGGCATGGACACGGTACTTGTGCCTGGCAGGGGTGCTATGGACCGTATCCAGTACTAAGCCAGACTGGGTACTGTCATCAGAAGCGGGAGTGTGTTGACTGGACACAAGTCCCTGTTGGGACTGTCTGGAGCCACGTGCACGTGGTCTCCTGGGGCATTCCAATGACAGCACAGACCCAGCATTGCTGGGGCTGCTGCTGGCACTATGGGGGCATGCGCGGGCCTGTTGTCGTCCGCGCCGACTGCCAGCTGCTGCTGTTGCTGGCATACGGCCATGTCGACGGTGCAACCGCCCACCATTGCCCTGGCTCATGGACATTTGGTTGTGGAACTGCTGTAATATGTCCCCGCAACGTCTGTCTATGACATCGGTGAAATTACGGATAGCATCCGCGATGTCACGCATACTGTCAGTCATGGCTGTATGACATGCTCTCAGCTCCCTCAGACCCTGTCTGGTGTACATTTCCATACGTGACTGTGCCTGCATGACAGCCTGAAACATAGCTGAGGTTGACAGACCTCTTTGGGCACGTCTGCCAGAGGCAGTACACCCATGGATGCTCCCACGATAACCCATGGGCAATTGTCTGTGTGGTACCATCGCAGGACCCTGCTCATGGCTGCTGTGTGGGGAAGCATGTGCCACAGATACCACATTACCCTGGTCAATGCCCACTGTATCCTGTCCATCACCTAGGGGCAATGGTGACAAAGGATGTACTGGCAGGATGACTGTGCGCAGTGATGGGGTTGACAGCTGTGTACTGTCAATTGGCTGACCAATGGTGGACCCTGACACACCTTCCTGTACCATTACACAGATATCATCATTACCAGTACCTGTGGCACCAGATTCAGGTTCCCTGCTGCAGGACACCAGAGCAGCACCAGAACCTGTGGGAGGAAGACAGGAAACACAGAATACAGTGTCCACACAATGTTACCAGTGATGCACTTATGCACACATGGACACATGCACACATGCACACATGGACACAGGCACACATGCACACAGGTACACATGCAGACATGCACACGTGGACACATGCGCACAGGCACACATGCACACATGCACACATGCACACAGGCACACATGCACACATGCAGACATGCACACGTGGACACAGGCACACATGGACACATGCACACATGCACACATGCACGCGTGGTCACGTGTACACATGCACACATGCACACATGCACACGTGGACACAGGCACACATGCACACATGCACACGTGGACACAGGCACACCTGCATACATGCACACATGCACACATGGGCACAGGCACACCTGCACACATGCACACCCCGCAGTATACACACAGAGCACTACTGAGTTACACTAGTGTTACTAGCACTATCAGGACTATTATAGGTATTTTTAAACACACTCACCAGCATGGATGGCCTGCCTTGCTGTAACCCCAGAGGGACCTGCAGAAATGATGAGATTAATGTCAGTGGGCACAACTGTGCCATTGATACTGCATATGATACAGTGCAGTAGTACACCAGTTGCCTTTCACACATCAGCTGCTGATATTGCCAATATCACACATACACAACTACATACTATGATGAAAGCTACATACCACGGACACACCTTACACATGCATAAACTAACAGTGTACAGAACAGTCAAGTGTACATATGGCATATTACCTGCACGCTCCATGTCGTGCTGCTGTGTGGATCCAGCCTCCATCATGATGCAGGTGTATTGCTGTTGCTGTTCCGGGGCTGGAGCCACAACACTTAGGAGTAGCCCCTCCAGTCTGGTGAGGGGGGGATGTGTGGCCACCCCACCTCCTGTGGCAACCTGTTGCCTGTGGATATCCGACGCACGCTGACGGACATTTCTGATTAAATCACTGCAGTGATGTCGTACCTGCTCATATGTTCTATTATGCGTGCCAATGTCATTTACCCTGCGGACAAGGTCTTGCCACAGTGCAGCCCTCTCCTGCTGATTGTGACTGGTGCGGGAAAACAGTATGTCATTCTCCCGCACCAGGCTCTGGTGTATCTCCTCATCTTCCGCTGCAGAGTAGGCGGGATTATGCTGACGCGCCATATCCCTGGAAGAGAACACAAACAGGATATCAGCAGACTATGTCAGCAATATATGGCACACATACTATACATGATACTCGTGTGTAGTGATATGGCCAGATATCAGTGCTCAGCCAACACCTGTGCAACAATACCTGCCACATTCCACACAACATAGTAGCATGCCCCATCGGTCAGCACACTGCAACAGGTCCAATGCACAACCTCACTCTGGGGGTTCATCCCAAGGTACTGTATGTGGGACGCCATCCACTAGTGTGATGTGGACACAAGTTACTCGGCCTGAATATACATATCCCACCACCACCACCAGCACAGTAGACTACTTTGATATGTATGTGATTAGACAGTTATTCACTTGTTAGGACTGAGATGGTATCCATGCAGCACACTGAGCCAGTGGAAGCCACAACCCACACTGATGACCCCTTTGCAAATGCTTACCACGGACATCCCACAGATTGCATGGAACTTGCACACACATTTCTAACCCAGACCCTATGCACAAAGGTTAGGCATCCTGTCCGGTGGACCCCAGACAGAGGCAGATTGTATAACAATAGCAGGAGGCTACTGCAGGACAGAGCAGATTCACATTAAGGGAAGGCATCTGTGGTCAGCACTGGTACTACGCTACGGTCTCTCATAACAACGGCCATGGCCTACTCTGGGAGGGAAATGGCCACAAACACTACGGATAACCACAAGGCCTTCTTCAGTTATGTTACACATATGGACCAAATGCCTCAGATATGCTCTGCGTTAATACACACCTACTTAACATTCACCAAACACACAGATATTGGCAACATTCTTGCAGACAGGTTCGGTGCACGTTTCCCCCCTCCTTCAACCCCACCAGTTGAAATACTTATCACAGCTGTATGTAACCTCCCTATCATCTCACATGTCCAGGTGAGGGCTGCCCTCAGCAAAGCAGAACACACAGCATCACTGTGACCTGATGGTATCCCTGGATGTGTGCTACATGCACTCCAAGAGGACATACAACCGCATATAAGACTGATAATTAATCTTGGCTGTACTACAGGATATGTACCTGGACACTGGCATACAGCAACAGTGGTCCCACACCATTAAGGAGTCACCTCTACTGACCCTGGGAACTACCACATCATATGCATAACTGGCCTGGTCTGCTAAGCTATGGAATTATTCAGTATGGGATGCATATGCAGTGATATTGGGTACCTGCAGACACTTGTTCCCAGCCAGTTTGCCTTTGTGATTGGCTGATCCTGCCTTTTGAACCAGGCTGACCTTTCAAAACAGTCACTACAGCCATTGCTGAGGGCAACGCACAGACAACTGCTGCCAGGATCATGGCCTAACACTGATTGACATGTAATGTATAGTCATCCCCTTTTGGTGGAACTACGTACACACAACATATCACATGGACATACCTATAGATACAGACCTATGACACATTTGGAGGGTTCACAGTATGCAGACTATTAACCTGCTACTTTACATTACCTGTGTTTGTCGCAGCTGGTTGCGTTACCACTGTTTCTACTTCCTGTTGCTGCTGGCATGGCTTGCTACTGTCACTGCTGACAGCTTAGACTCACAGTGTGTAGCGTGTGTTTTTTTTTTTTCTCTCTCTGTCTCTGTCTGTCTCTCTCCCTCTGTCTGCTTCCAGACAGTGGAATGAACGTATTGCTTGTGTGGAGTGTTAGTACAGGATGCTTTTGTAGGTATCTGCATAGGTCCATGTGATGGCCTCTGCACCAATTGTAAGCCAGCATTTGCTAATTGCATGCAGCCAGTTGTGTACTGATTGCAGTTCTCACTGTGATTTCAGGACAGTGCTATAAAAGGGTATGTGAGATAGGCATTGCCCTTTCAGATTGTAAGGGCGGGGACCATGCTGGTATGCTGTGGACACTGTTCTGTGAATGTAAAGGTTAGTATCTCTCTCATGATTCAGGCTGTGTTGTAGATTCACATTTCTCCATTCCTCTCTCCTGTTCCCTGTAGTAAGTGTGCATGCACAATGACACCTACAACTATATATCTATATATCTATCTATATATATATATATATATATATATATATATATATATATATATCTATATGTAAATATACATACATTTATATATGTACATTAACTGACATTATTACCTACAAGCTACCAACTAGCATGGCTGTTTCTGTTCACACACTACTATTATGGGAATCCACTAGTTTTGACAGTAATTCTAAATGACATGCTTTGTGTACTACACATCCTATATTCCCTTTACATTCATCCCTACTATTACATGTTATATTTATGTTAGCACAATGTTCTTGTATAAGAGTCATGGCTTAGTTGTAGGTCATACAGTCTACTGTTTCCTAGGTTCGGGACTGACAGTGGGATTTTATTTTGCTTTTGAACTGACTACAGGACCTGTCAATCAGAGTGACTAAGTCACTTTTAAGCAGTTGTAACCGGGTTAGCGCTGGTTTGTGCGGAGCTCACACATGCACAATGGCATTTAGCTCCGAGTACACGTGCACACCCGCTTACAACCGCTTAACAGTGCTTACTCTGGTGCACACCCACGCTATTTTCTTTGAAAGAAATGAAAATGGGGAGGCAGAAAAGTGGTGAATAAGGGGTCAGAGAGAGGGTAAGACAGTAGTGAAACAAGCTTGGGATTTGCAGGAGGGATGTAGGTAAGGCCCATAGCTGCCCATTTCTTCATCAGCAACAGCTGTGCATATGTATGTATGTGACATTTGAAACCTTCCACCACTGACAGAGGTGTCAGGACAACAATAATACTTGTTGTACAGCCAATTGTAATTGATAGTTTCCATGTCCAGCAGACATGTGTGCGGAATGGGCACTATGTATGGGGCGTAATTTCTTTGTGGGTACAGAGTGCAATTTTTTTTTTTTTTTTTTTTTCAGGTGAGAGTGGTATGTCAGGTGAAGAAAGTCGTTATAGCTGGGGAGGTAGGTTGGGTAGGTCAACAGACAAGACAAACAAGATGCGTACAGGGGCGGTGTATGACACATGTGGGGGGGGGTTACACAATTGACGGGGACGGAGGTTTGGATATCCAGAGCCCATGAGCCCACAGATGGCAACAGTGGAACTGATATCCCCCCCATAGGCAGTTGCCACTGTTCCTTCACTGCCCAGGACAGGGCTGTGCTGGGGGCTGTGTAGGCCGGGCAACAGGCATGCCCGTAAGTTGTGCCACCTGTGCCTCAAGCTGGCATAGGGGCTCGAGAGCAGAGTCCCGGATCTCCCTATGCACCACAGTCCGGACGCTACGGAGGGTGAGTGGTGGTTCTCCTCTGGCCACACTTGCAGAGGGGGGACGAGCCCCATCCCCTGCAGTGCTTCCACCCGCAAGTGGCACAGGGCCACCGGAGGAGGGTCCAGACTGGGCACTAGTGCCAGGTGCACTCACCAGCTGAGGTGGGAAAGGTGGGTCCGCTGGAACCCGCCTTCCCTGTCATCCTATGTTTTGCATTTTGTCATGACAGTTTGGGTTAGTGACATATAATACCATTCACAATTAGTTGTAACAGCATGCATTAGTATTCCCATTAACCAAACACCCAGATATTCACACCATTGAACAGTGAGCATAACACATGCATAATTTGAACAGCAATACACAGTCCAACAACATGCAGGGTTGACTGATGGCAACAGGCCATCAGGTTTGGATGTATGAACAGGGCAGATGCATCAATGGACATGCAAATATATATGACCCAACAGGACAAATGTCCAGGGGTGTTAATTGTGATTGCACATACCATTTTCAAGTGGAATGGGTTATATGTGGTTATAGGGTGGGGTGAAGAAAATAATATTAACACCTTCGAATACCAATACATATGCTGTACATTTCTAATAGCTGCACATATATACACACTACTGTTCTAACTACAGTTTCCTATATGATAACTACTTCAACTTGGTGATAGGACTGTTACTGCTACATCAATATACATTTTATTGTTCTTCATACACATTCATATCTAGCTTTGTTCAGCTACATCATCCTGCTACATTTGCTTTATATAGCGATAGACAAGTGTGGATGTTTGGTATATCAGACAATCATACTATCTGCATATTGCAGACTGAGAGCAACATATCCAGATTTTGGGATACACATTCCAATTGCAGCAACACTTTGAACAGATTTCGCTGTTTGGTTTTGATTCTCACATGCATTTCATTCTGTCTTGACTGCAGTATACTTTATTCAGGGGTTATTACTACTGTATTGCTGGATTCATGACACTTTCTCACACTCTCTCACTTGTTTTCATTTTACTATTCAGGATGGTACTTACTTCTAGGCTTTATTGACATGTTTAACTGCCACCCAACATAGCTTCACCAAAGTCGAAAACTGGCTTGCCAACCATCTCCTGATCTTATATCCAAACAAAACCATGTTACTTCTCTTCTACCCAACCAATAGATCTCATGACTGAAAACTTCACTATAAAATCCAATAATGGGACCATCATCTCCCCACACGCCTATACAAAGCTATTAGGAGTAAACCTTGACAATAAACTCAGATTTGATATACATATCAACCAAGCCATTAAGTCAGTCAACAAGAAACTTGGGACCCTATATAGAATTAAAGCCTTCCTTACCCCGAATGCCAGGGCAGCCACAGCTCATTCACACCTTCTCTCTACCCTACTATATGCCTCTCCTGTCCTCACTCACCTTAACAAATCTGATCTGGCCAAGCTGTCATCCTGCTATAATCACATTGCCAGGTTCGTTACAGGCCTACCCTACAGAACACACCACTGTACTAACCTGAAAAAGCTTGGATGGATAGAATTCCCACACCTTCTTCACCAGTCCCAACTCATAGAGGCCTTCAAAATCCTTAAACAACCTGAGAATACCCCAGCACTAAAAAATGTAATGACGTCCTACTCCAATCTAAGCTGCCTTCGCTCAGCAAACAGACTCCTTGTCCAAACAACTAAATCTCTCAACCTAGGTGGTGACGCGTTATTTGCCAACACCACTGGTAAAATATGGAACTCTCTCCCAAATAACATCACGCTTGCAACTTCTCTAAGTCAATTCAAAAATAGTCTAAAACTCCACTTCAAGTCACACTGGCTATGTCCTTGCTCAAACCCAGACTAGCTCTGTGCCATTAACTAAAACATAAACAACTAGCTAAGATGATAAGTACTTTGTATACTGTGATAAAGAAATATGTATCCTGTCTAACTCTATGTCATTATACTGCCTACCGTCTTTGCTAATATGTTATTAATGTTACATTTGTAGTAATCTCAGAAATAGTAATGGCAGTCTTGTACTTGTATGTAAATAGCCTATGTTTTTGTTAAGTTCTTTCAGCTCATTTACTGTACCTAATTATCAATGTAACTCTGTTGGAGCTTTTCTCCCCGGGCCTCCGCTGAAAAAGGACATGTATCCAGTCGGACCGTCCCAGTTAACAAATGTAAAATAAAATAAATAAATAATAAATAATAGTTATTACAATCCTTTCCAGCAGTCTCACTTCTGTCATGTTTCAGTATTTCAACAGGGATATATTTCACACATGTGATTTGATCATCTTCTGCAGCTGTACTTTTCAGCCTGCTGCAGGTTGTGCACTATTTTCTTACAGGTGGGGCATCTTTATTTCAGAATTTATGTCAGACATTTTCATTTTTATGTTTGGATTACAGACTGCAACACACTTTTGTAATCAAGCAATACTTGCAAACACTTTTACACTGTTACTTGCAGATTTTATGACTTAGTGACTACACTGCACTCTTTTGCTAACTGTCATACTTTTATATTTCTTTACAGTTACTGGGAGTGGATTACTGACCTGCCTGGTGGTGCAACCGCGCCAGCCTATCGCAGAACGGACACCTGTAGCTGTAATATAAATGAAGTAATAATGGAATACACATCTCCATAACATCAGCTAGCTTAATTTCTTACATACATAATTAAATGTAACTTACTCAGTAGTGGGGCGTTGGGCATTTGCCAGGCCTCCTGGAGCCAAAGGTTCAATTGGTCCTGCTTGCATCTCTTCAGGTCCGCATGGTGGTGACGGACCTGCTCACCAGTCCTTGGAATCCCTGTGGCACTGGTGAGATCATGAGCCAGCCGGTCCCATGCCTCAGCCCTATATGCTCCCCACAGGACCTGGCCCTGCATGAGTTGGGCCTCATGATTGTGGACTAGGAGCCAGACCATGTACCTGGACTCCTCAACGCCCTACCTCTGTGCTCGAAAGAAACTACCCTCACCTACTCCTGTCATTCTGGCTGCAAGTCAGTTCTACAATCATTTATGCTGTGTATTCCCGCCTATGGGGCTTATATAGGCCGTTTTTCCCACACATATCTGTGATTGGCCATTTTGGAATTGTATCAACTTCACTAAACCTGCATTGTCATGCTCCAGTTTGTATTCATTCCTATATATTTGCTATTATTGCATTTATAGGTGCTTCTGTCATGGCTTAGTGGTTCAGTACCTTGACTATGGTGTATAGTATCCTGGGTTTGAACCTGGCCACTAATTTTTATTTTTTATGACTGTCTAGACAAGTTGAGGGGTGTGTCTGTGTAAAGGCAGTTTTGATACGGCTTGCTCAACGTTGCCCATCAGTTAGCTTGTTTGCGTGGTGCGCAGCTCTGCGCAAATGGGGTACGCTGGTTTAAGCCTCATTTGGCTATCAGCATGCATATTACGCTCAGCTCAGCTAGGGGCACATAGGTTCA
Source organism: Protopterus annectens (assembly GCF_019279795.1). NCBI lineage: Eukaryota > Metazoa > Chordata > Ceratodontiformes > Protopteridae > Protopterus > Protopterus annectens. The sequence continues at coordinate 1,842,629,072 of NC_056739.1, forward strand.
GCATGTTAAACCACTGCTCAGCTATGGGCACTCATTTTGCACCTGCTAAACCACTGCTCAACTACAGGCACTCATTTTGCACCAGTTAAACCACTGCTCACCTATGGGCAGATGCACTCAACCTGTTAAACTGTAGCTCAGCTATGGGCACATCTGGCATTTTTTATTGTTTTGTTACCTCACATTTCTTCAATATAAATGGGCTATTTCATTACATTTTACATAAAATGTGATTTTATGTGTACATGTTTGTCAGGGACTTGTTTCGTGCTTATTTTGCTAAAAATAAAAATTGGTGTTGTGGGGGCTCGAACCATGAATGCCTGCTCTTCAGCCAACATCTCTACTGCTATGCTATTGCTTCTTGGCTTACTTTGCATATTTAGTTCTTATATGCTTTCCACTGACTGCTAACTGTGGCTGCACTACGGGCATACCCGCGCAAACGAGCGCACTCACGGGCAAACATCTTTACAATTTAAAAAAAATTATGAGATGTTCATTTGTACATTTTATGTTCGTAGTCTGTGGGTGCATGTGTTGTGTTGTGTTTATTCACATTTCCATGGACTCTGCCATCGGTGTTTACTTTGGGCACTTTTACTCTTTTGGGGGCATGTCCGCTTACAGGGCTCGGCCTACGGACACGCCCCCTACTGTCTTACATGGACCGTGTTAGCCTTAGGTGTGATTCAGCATGCTCTCATGAATATGCAGAGCATGCTGACATCACTCCGTTTAACTGCAGCCTCCGTGTAAGAGTTATAACTCTTGCACGGAGGCTTCGTGAATCCTGCCCATTGTGTATTATTAAATACATTATTCTACTGCATCCTTTGTCTGATGGAAGAAACAGACCCTATTTCATATCTGAAACTGGTTTCATATTATGTCTCAGTAAAAGATTATTTGAAACACCTAGCCTACCAAAATAATCAATGCATAATTTGTTTCAAGCAACTTGTTGACCTCTTAGTTACATCTGTTGTGTGATGCTTGTCATAAATGGCACATATAGAGACATCAGCATATTAATTAGCCAAAACAAGCAGACTAGTGGCCTTTTATATCTCCCTAAGAACTGAAACAAGCAGCCAAATACTTACATGCTGATCTCTATGTCCTCTTCTCTGCTGAAGTTTTTTAAACTAAACTTTGCTAGTATTGATGATACTACAGTTCAGATAATTCATTACTTAAACTGCGCCAGAGGGGGGATCATGTGACATATAAATATGTCAGAAGAAGAAAACTAAGACTGACCACGCCCACTGAAGTGTTTCTACTATTTCCCATTCAGCTGTTCTAATGAACCACCTGCTTGATCCATTCTTCCACTAGTAACAAGCACCTCTCTGATAAACAGTCATTATCTGGCTTTATTTGCATAATTCTTATTGTACTAGTATATTTCCCTCTTCAGCTTATATTGACTGAACAGATTATTCAGAGGTTTCAGGATAATAAGTAATCATCTCCAGGCGTTGGATGTCCTTCTGAAACATGCTAACTTAGTTCAGTAAGAAAGTGTTATAGGACTGTACTGTATCTAAAGTCTAGACATATGTTGAGGCAAATCACTTAAAGAAAGCAGGACTATGGTGTATATATATATATATATATATATATATATATATATATATATATATATATATATATATATATATATATATATGTATATAGAGAGAGAGAGAGAGAGAGATTTGTAATGCTGGTTTATCACCCTTTTCAGTTCTTCCCTATTTAGCTAAATTACAAAATAGAGTTGTGTGCTTACATCTTAGATCCAGTCTGAAAAGTTCTGATCATTTTCCTGATACCCAATCAAACTTTCAAAAAGAGCTGTGGAAGGTGAAGTGACATATATCATGAGCCAGAACCATATTTTAAGAACGTAAACCTGAATGGAAGTCAATTTTCACCCTAGAGGCTCATTATATTTTCTGAAGTCCTACTATTTTTCTTCACTGTTATGAAATACCCATTACCTATATTTTGTGTTTTACCTCTCCCCCAGAGAAATCTTAGTTTCTTATTACAAATCAGTATCCATTTAATGCAATCACTTGTTCTAATGAGTATATGGTGACATTCTTCAGTGTTGTCCCCTCCACAACATTAACACATTTACATAACATGTTTTGATGTATTTTTTTTTTTGCATAGTTGTTGAGTTTTTGTGTCTTGAGCACATTATCACTCACTCCCTTGTATTAAATTCCATCTGTAGTAGTTTCCTTAGGTAGCCATGTACGTTTTGAGAGGCAGATTTGATTTTAAACCTGATATGATTGGGTTTTCAAACCTCAAAGCTGCCATGCTTGTATTTATCTATATAACTACTTGTTTCTCTTTAATATTTCAGCAATGATGTATATGTTTATGTTTAGGGAGCATTATTAAAACATTAGTAAAAGTGGTGCTGCGGTAGTGTTGTCACCTCACAGTACGACGCTGTCCGGTTCGATTCTTAGCTGGAGTGTCTTCTGCGTGGAGACATGCGTGAATGGGCGTAACTTCATTGAAGGTTGTGCATCAGGGCTGGTAACTCGGCACATAAAAATCAACTACCAATCATTAGTGGACCAGAGTTCCGCTGTGGTGACCCCTAACCGGGAAAAGCCGAAAGACACAAAGTAAAAGCCACATATATGATTTTTGCTGTAATGTATCATCTTTCTGATCAGAAATCATTGAAAGGTTATACAGCTTTTATTTTATCCACAACATAAAATACGGTAAATAAATGTATGTAACAGTAATAGAGTTGCACTTTATGCAGTCTTAGGCAAATGAATTCAAGATACAGTGCTGATCTGTTGGCTCTTGCAAACCATAATAGCCAGAAACCAATGTTCCACTGCAAAAAAAAAATATATACTTTGCTTTGACTAAGAGCACAACAGCTGAACAAATACAATAACTCAAAACTGCAAGTGTTTTTAAAAGGAAAACAGTAATTGGAATCAAAAAGGAGGAAAAGGTGGAGGGGAAAAGCAACATCATTAACAAAATTAGCAATTTCTACATTAATCATCATGGTTTAAGAGAAACATAATTTCCTTTTCTTCTCCTGTAAATATTTTATTAATTTTATAACTCGGGACTCAGCCTTCTCTAGCATGCAATAGTTTCAAAGTTAAACCCAGGGGCAGGAAACATCAAAAGTGTAATTAAGTTAAATGTACATGCATGCAACATTGAGTAAACTGCAGACAAAAAATACAAATTGCCTTACAATTACCTTCTGGCGTAGTTTTGCCGGCAACCAAAGTGATTTCTAACCAATGCTCTCTTACACAACATTTGCTGAATATAACAGCAGTAGCTATTGTGGAATGCTGTTTTTTCTGCCACTGGATCAGTTTCTCCTCCTCTCTTAAGTGTACAGTTCTAAGACAAGAAAGAAAATGTTGCATACCAAACTGAAAAAGGTATAATCTAGAAAGAACTACAAAATTACAGAAATGTCTGCAAAATACTTACAATCCTAATTCTTATAGTGGCATCATGGCATATGTATAAAAAGAATAGTATTTCAGGCATATTGGCTCAAAAACACAAAATGACAAACAGGCATGCAATAGTGTGCTCAAGCTAACAAACCAGATTACTTCTAATCGTATACTCATGAACCGGTATAAAACGTTATTTGTTTCTATGGAATCTTTACATATCTGTCATGATGCCATAATTCTATGATAGTGACATGTTTGTATACGTCTTTGCACAATAGTGTAAGTCACATTTGCAAAACTCTTAATATCTGAACATGAGATGAAAAGACATACCAAATAAGTCAAAAGCAAATTACTTTCAAAACAACAGTTTTGTTCTGCATCACTTAGTTCATATTCAGACTAGCTCTGTGGCATAAAAAGACAAATATTCTGAATACAACTCAGGTGACCTAGGGTCAGTTAGTACCCCAGTCACCAGACGAGCAGGTGTGAAAGTTAAAGGAAGGAGGAAGTTATGCCTGCTCACTACTTTCATAGTGGATGTATTAGGAGCAAATACCTTGGGGGAGCAGTTTGTATTAGAATCTCTGTTGTGGACCAGCAAACATCTGGAGAAATTTGTCTCAGGGCACTTGAAAATGGACATGGCAGCCCATGCAGCACCACAGTGTATGCCTGTCAAGTGGATGTCTAATGGGTATGTACAGTATTGTGCACAGAAACTTAGGATCAGAAAGTAAAGCCTTACTCCACATGTGCTTGATTATTACGCCTAGACAAAAAAGTAAATTATAATGCTCACATCTCCTGATAGAAAGAAGTGGTCAGTAAAGCAACATAAAATAACTAGGTACGTCACTGGTAAGGATACAGCAAGGATCTGTTCTGGGCCCTCTACTGTTTTGAATTTGCTTCTCTGAAGTCCAAGCAAAGGTAGATGGCTTGTGGCTTACCAGGTTTGCAGATGACTATAAACTGGGGGAAATCATATAGTTTCCCAATGATGTTTACATACTACAGAAAGGGCTGACACAGAGAAATGATTGGTGCCAAATACACAGACTAAAACATAACACACACAAAAAAAAAAAGCCTCATTATCCCCTTTGGCAAAGAAGTAGTCCCTGCTAATTATGATACAGATAGAACAAACCCAGTGGTGCGAGACTTGGAAACAGAGTTTGATAGCAATCTAAACTTCAACTGTGTGTCTGAAGTCATAGGAAAAGCATGCTACATTGCACATCTCACAAATAAGATATTGCATCCAAAACCAGGGAGGTTATAGCTTCACTGTACTCATCCTTTATCAGACCACTGATTGAGTACAATTCTGCCTTCTCTGTGTACCACACCAGATACCTGCAGCAACTGGAGAGACCACAGAGGTTTCTTACAATGAGAATCTACCAAGAGAATCCAGGGCCTCCAAAACATGACACACATTGAAAGACCTAAAGTCTTGTCACTGTACTCTGTATCACACAGGCTGCTGAGTGGCAAACTGTGCCTTGCCTACAGAGCAGTCTTGGGCCCTGCCCTAATCGAATTGCTGCACATCTGTAAACCAAATAGGACAAGAATAACTCACTCCAGGGATCTCACCCTATCTGTTGATATTAACAGAACATGCTGGAGAGACAGATATTTCTCCCAGTGATTACCACTCCTCTGGAATAATCTCCCACTCCATGTGAAGCAGAGCTCCTCAATGACCTTATTCAAGTTCAACTTTGACAAGTGGATGGGTAACTGTAAATTCATCCCAGGGGTGGCACCTATATCCGTCTTGGATAGGGTCAGTCAGTGCTGATCACAGAATTGCTCTGCTAACAACGACCATCTAAATATGGTCAATATGGGTACTCAGGGTTTTTTCAATTTTAGGCTTGTAAAGGCCCTTAGGCCATTAACCCAGTAACCTCCTATGAACCTGTAGGGTGAAGCCCAGTCAAGAGAAAAGCTCAGGGGGGAAATAATAGTTGCTGTCCAGATGTGTCTACTAGCTAGCATATTGCTGTATAGAGTTAATATACATATTATTATGCATAATACAGTACAACAAATGGTGACAAAAACAGCGCACACACATACACACACACACGCACACACACACACACACACACACACACACACACACACACACACACACACACACACACACACACACACACACAAAATCACACATAGATATGTTTATTTATATCTTAATAGATAGATATATAGACATATGTATTTATATATATATATATATATATATATATATATATATATATATATATATATATATATGAGTTTATGTCAAGTAACCAAACTTTTTGGACATGGAATAAAAAAAATTGAATCACAAATATTAATAAAAATCAACCAAAAAGAAAAAAATATATTTTTCAGGAGCAATGAAACAATTAAATGATGTTAACTTTTATCTTAAACTTCATTTGGCCCTATACCTGATTTTGAAAAGGAAAATGATCTGTTACTTTTGTTGTCAATTAATAATAAAATAATTACAAGTCATTCAAGAAACAACAACAAATGGTCACGGATCCTATCAGTCGGAGATACTCTTTACTGTCAAAAATGCAAAAGAACACCTCACCTGCACCAAGTAGATTGATAGTTTCTGAGGGACGCTCCTTGGCAGAACTTCTTACAGAATTACTTAGATTTTATGTCAATCCTTGATTGACTCATATCATCACAACTTTACAATTCAATTGTAGTTCAAGTTTTCTTATGGAACATCTATGCCTGAAAAAAATGCATATTAATGTACATCAGATGTACAGAGTCTACACACTTCAATGCCACATGATGCAGGGCTTCAATCTACAGATTTTTGGTAATATTTCATTGGTACATATTCAAGTCATTTTAAAGACGATTTGCTGGAAGCACTTAAATATGTAATGCAAGAAATGTTTTTTTTTTTAAGATAATTTTTGTAACTATGGGGTACTGCCATGGGTGCAACTTTTGCACACATTTATGCTGACCTATTTAAGGGATTTTTTGATTAACAATATATCTATGATGCTGATGTTAATTATTTGTCCACAATTGTCACGTGGTCTGATTTCTTAGATGATTGTTGGCAGCTATGGAAAGGAGAACTTGATGAGCTTTCAGGTTTGATGAAATACTTGAATAACAACTGGACATGAATCTCCTTTGTGGCAAATGACTGCCTTGTTGCAATAGACTTTCTGGACATGCTGCGGTAGCGTTGCCACCTCACAGTAAGACGCTGTCTGGTTCAATTCTCAGCTAGAGCGTCTTCCACAGTAAGACGTTGTCCAGTTTGATTCTCAGCTAGAACGTCTTCTGCGTGGAGACATGCGTGAATGGGCGTACCTTTGTTGAAGGTTGTGCATCAGGCCTGGCAATCCGGTACGTAAAAATTAACTGCCAATCATTAGTGGACCGGGAAAAGCCGAAAGACACACAATATTACTAAATTAATTGATGGCACAGAAAAGCCCCCTCTGTACCTGAAACCATTTTCCAGAAATGTTATTTTGTCTGAGAAGAGTAGCTATTCCAGTTTTATGAAAAAACAATATTCCATCTTCAAAATGTTTAAGGTTCTGTACAATTTGTAGTGATGAGGCAGACCTTAACAGCTTCAGACTCTTACTAACATCTTTTTTCAGAATATATACATCTGATATAATAGCCAATGCCAGGATTTGAGCAGAAAATAGAGTCAAAAAGCATTACAGTACAAACACAAAAGAGATAATAATGCTGGGCATCTGAGGCAGAACTTGACTTAAGGATCAAATAAACATTTGATATTCAATATAATCAATGATAAACAGCATGTTTTGACTTCTGGCAATTTTTTCTAATGTAGCTCACCTATAAGCAAGTATACTTTCAGAAAGGACAACATGATAGCAAATATTTTATCTGCTTATAAGCGGCCACATTTCATGGTGACAATGTTGGTACATTATTAGGAAGTAGCCATTCTGGACACTGTAGCACTTACACAGTAACTTGCAAAAGCAAATCTTTTACTAGAATTAACAGTCACAGGTCTTTTAAGAAATAACATGCAATACACAAAATGTAATTTATCAAAATACCTGTACTTGTGATGCCTTTTTTTGTTGGGCAAATAGTTTGAGATTTTTGACAAAGGGTTTTTCCTCAATTTAAATGATCTAAGGTGTGCAGAAAAGCATAGTGCCACTTATAAACATAAGTCATTACATCTAACTACACACTTTATGTTTATAGGAACTGACATGATTCCATCCAAAAAAATGACAAAATCTGATGTCAAGAGAACCATAGACAGAAAATAAAGAATTTGGATATTAAGTTTGGAGCCATTATATTGGCAGTGTTTTGATGAAATTCTTTAAAGATTGAATACATTCAACATATTTATTACTATGACCAAAAACACAGTGGTGTAGATAAATGGTCTGACCAAAAAGTCCAAGGTAATGTACAAAAAATAATAAGGTAGAACCAAACCACGGAGTACATAAAAACTTCCAACTTTAATGGTCAGCGCTTTCACAGTACAACAGACTGCTTCATCAGACAATCAATGCAACCCAACCCCTCATTTTTAAAAAAACAATGGACCAATAGTAAAATAGAGCTCAATTGGTATGAATATTTAACCATTTCATTCCATGTATCTTCCCCATAAATACATTTTTTAAAAAACAGCCATATAGACCAATAACATTCAAACACACACATATATATTCCATCATTTCATTCCATGTGCATAGACACTTTTTACTTAAAAACCTAAAAACATTAAAATTAGAATGTTGCATGTAGGCCTATCTATGTAGCCCTTTGGCCTGGAGTACAGGCTTCATTGACAGCTTGTCATTCAATCCCTTCCCCCAATTGGCTCTCATTCTTATAATTCTTATAATCCAATCCATCTCTATCTATTCAGTGTAATTCCTAATGTCTCCCCATTACACTACTGACTTTAAAGCATGTCTCCTTTATCACACAGATGTCTACACTATTTAGGGAGAGGAAGGCTTGCAAGCAGTGGAGGTTCTTGTTAAGACTTCTAGCATCGAGCAGTACTACTTTCAGATATTCCCTCATATGCTCAGTTAGGTTAGGAGGATTATCAGCTTGGCATTGCCTATAAAAGGCACTATGAGAGTGTAAACGTCTTTAATAATATTCATAAGCCTAGAGGGGATGAATGAAGACCATCTCTGGCAAAGCAGTGTAGTCTGTCAACCATGTCTTCTCAGGCTGTCAAATATAGGGTGGCGCAGTGGTGCAGTGGTTAACGTTGTCACCTCACAGCAAGAGGTTCTCCAGTTCGAGTCTCAGCTGGGGTGCCTTCTGTGTGGAGTTTGCATGTTCTCCCTGTGTTCGCGTGGGTTTCCTCCGGGTACTCCAATTTCCTCCCACATTCCAAAGACATGCATCTGGAGCATTTCTCCCCGGGCATCCACTGAAAACAGGCTCTGTGGAACCTAGTCAGACTTTCCCAGTCAATAAATAAATAAATAAAAATATTGTACCTCCTTGGCCTGAGACCAGAAGCTAAGGAAATTGTTAAAATCAATCATTTTCTGTAGGTAACATGGCATAATTCCTGGAGAAGGAAGTATGTTGCTCAGTCAAAGGCTCATACCTGTCTGAGACACATAATCAGCAAGCTTGATTATGTCTTGCTTCATATAGTCAAGGGAGGCATGTCTCAAGTCATTAATACCCACACAGACTATGACAGAGTCATTATGGTACCTGTGGCTCAGTGACCTGAATGCCTGTGTCACTTGATGGGTTTTCGTCTCAGAATTTCAGCCAACCATGACTCTCTCCTTACTCAGTCTGGTGAGGTGGACATAGGCCTCCTCACTGTAGAATCACCAATGACCAGGAAATTCAGTTGTCTGCAGGTTTGCCTTAAAGGTTTAGCAGTAGAGGCATTAGATACAAGTGTTACTGTGTGTAGACGTGGGTTTTAATGATGTGTTTATGTGACGGCTGAGGATCCTTTTATTAATTTTGCTGGGCAAGAGGTCTTAGTGTTTTAGGAAGGATAGCTGTAAGAGCCTCATCATAAGTAGTTTTAGGTGTTGGGTCTTTAACCTGTGCAGCTGGTATGGTGCAAGTCTCAATGACAACCTTTGTATGAATAGTTATGACTGTATGAGAGAGTTTTGTCTCCAGTTTTAAAGTGCATTTACACATCTCACATACTTTATCTGTTTTATTAAGAGTATGTGGGCTGTCAGTGTACATGAGGCAATTACTACAATATCTCAGAATACCCAACTCAACCAGACAGACCACAGAAGGAGTTGGAAAGTGCATATCCATGGCTGTTGATCTACTAGGGAGGAGAGAAAAAAATTTAAATATTCAATAGGTCAGTAACATCAGGAACTTGATTTGTAATGCCCATCTCTGCACAGACTAGATGATCTAGTAATTAAAAACATTGGTCTAGACAGTAAGGGTGTTTTAAGGGAAACTTACATTGTGCAAGTTTGGTGTCTGCATAGACTACAAGGGGGAATTTTGCTGCAAGATATCAGCATCTATACAGATCACTGCTAGGCACTGCTGCATGGAGAACAATAGTTGTAACTAAAGTCTGTAAAAACATATAAAAAGCTCAGATATTCAACAGAGATACACTCACTTAATGCAGCTGTGACAAAAAAATGCAGATAACAAGTACTAAAATAATTAATATGGTAATGTAAGTCTTAGCTTGCTCATAGGGTATAAGCTAAGCATTCTGCAATTGTGATGCCTAAATAGCAGAGGAGATTCAAAAATAAACAAAAAATACAAATAATGCTCTGTGGCCAGTTAAAAGCAACACACTCTTCTTTCCTTTCTACAATCCCAGTCCAGAAAATGACTCAGGTCCCCTCTACTCCCCATGAAGTGGAACCAAGGCAGTTCTAACTGAAGACTCTAAAAAAGGATGAAAAAATGTAGTTATTCAAAACAGAAACACTCAATTAATGCAGCTGTGCCAAATAAGCAATATATAAAAAGTGCAGAAACAATGTATATGCTAATGTAAGTCTTAACTTTTGCAGAGTTTAGCAGAAACTAGCAACATTCTTCTTTTACTCGAATAGTATGGTTGCCAAACATCACCAAATACCTCAGATATTCAACTTTCAAACAAGCTGGCACCCCAGCCAATCAAATAAAGGCACAATAATACTTACACTAGCAATTCCCAGCTCAGAAAAGGGTAGGCTATTGTCTCCAGCCATAAGAGTGTAAATCAGAAACCTTCCTAATATAAAATAACTGGTTTTGAGCCCAAGTAAACCAGAACAAATACACTTAGAATAACAGGCACAATAAGCCTTCACCAGCAAGCTCCAGCTCAGAAGGGTGGAGGCTAGCCTCCCATCCTACAAGAGTGTAGACCACAGATCTTCTTAATGTAAAATAATTGGTTTGGAACCCAAGTGCTTAAACCCGGACAAAGACACTTTTAAAATAAAAAAACACAATAAGCCTCCAACTAGCAATTCTCAACTCAGAAGGGTATAAGCTACCTCTCCTAACACCAGAGTGTAGATCACAAACCTTCCTAATGTAAGATAAGTAGTTTGTAGCCCAGGTACTTAAATCAGAACTAAGAGGATTAGAATAACAGTTACCATGTAATCAAGCTACAAACAAGCAGTAATAAATGTAGCAGATTAAATGCAACTGAACACTTTAAGAATGTGCAGCAAAAAAGCTAACTAAAGCAGGAGTAAGCATAAATACAGTAAAAGAAGTTGAATAAAGTGCAATTTTTTATTAAGTGGGAAGGTCGGAAACAGAAGATAATTCAAGTTTAAGAGACTAAGAAGGGACCTTCCCAGTTTATCTCTCAGTGCTCAGTAGAGTGAGATAAGCAGATAAGACTGTGAGGAGTGTCCAAAATTAGATTTTAGTAGAGGCAGGCAACTCAAAAACCACTAAGTTTAAAAGTACATAACAGGGGTAGGGTAGGTGGGTGGGTGGGAAAAATCTAATGCAGGCAGAGATCAGCAATACTTAGGCAGAGAACAAATTACACTGCACTATAGCTAAAGATGCCACTAATACTAGTAGTTATCTGAACAATGTTATTTCTCAGCTCCTCCCTCTAATTAGATGGATTTTATTCACTGTCTGCAAAATAATTATTTTCTAACTGACCCTAGCCAAGACCTCTTAAAACTCCATAAATGATAAAAAACTAAAACAAAACTAAATACAATATTAAAAGTAAAGTTAAAAAATGGAAATAACCAAACTTTAAATGAATAACTCCAATCCAAAATCAAATGCAGACAGAGGTCAACAATATGTAAGCAGAGAACAGCAAGTCACACAACACTACAACTAATGATGTCACTAAATACTTGTAATTAACTGAGAATGCTATTTCTCATCTCCTCCCAATAATTCGCCAGATTTTAATCACTGTCTGCAAAAGGCAGAATATCAAAGTTTGAGAATATGTGCTCCAATTTCTTTGCTTCATAAACCTCTCTCTGTATGTGCACACTGTTAATCTTCCCACTGTTTCATGTCCAAGGTTCAGATCTGGAGATGGTGATGTCTATGTGAAATGAGGGATCCTTAATGTCCCTATTATCATAGTGCAAGTCCACAGAGCTGGGAAAGTATCACACAGAGACATTTTCCTTATTTTCTACTTTTGTCTTTATACTTTCTGCCAAACTTGGCATTGTGCATTAGTGTCTGTCAGTAGTCAGTTGCAATGAATGATGGTTCACTTCCCAAAGCAAAAACTCAGACATTTAATTTGGAATGTCATCAGTAGTACAAATCAAACCGGTAGTGCTGCACTTCAGACAGCACTCCAGATAATATTGATTGAAGAACATATACCTGCCAATTAATTTCCTCTTTGTCTGAAGGTATAATGTATTATGTTTCGAGAAATAGCAGTGGTAATGCCAAGTTCCAAATCCCGACTACAGATAGTTTTACTCAGGGGTTCAGGATGAGATTTGTAATTGTCGCACACTTTTTTAATATGAATTGAAAAAAACAGCTCTGTGTTATGAATGTTAAATATATTAAATATTATTTTTGCGAGCTTGTGTTAAGCATAACAGTGATGATATTTCTCTAAAAAACAGTTGCATATGCACAATGCAAAACAGAGTTGCTATATAACTTTACTGCTCACTGTCAATGTACTGACATATGTGCAACAGCAGCAATAATGCAGTGTTTGATTCATTCTTTCAGTAATTTGAATGTACTTTTCACAATGGCGCAAATAATTTGTTGTTGGAAACTGAACTATTCTTCATAGTAATAATACAATGTGATATTCAATATATAAAAAATTTGACATTTACTAAAGTATAAATAAATAAAATCAATAACATGATAAATGTGGACATATTCATAATATGCTGGATTAATTATCCATGTCTTTGAAGTAGTAATTATGACAGTAATACATTTCCTTTAAAAAGATGTAATTCTTACTTGTATATGGTGTGTCAAATATGAGCTTATATAATCTCCTATTTGGTCCATTTCTCAAGAATTGTCATTACCTGAAGGCCTTGTGATGTGCAAAAACATGCAAGTTATCATGTGGCAAACATTGTTAAAAGGTTGGCTCTGTCAGGGTAATGCCATGAGTATTGAGTTTATTGCTAGATATATCCTTCTGTTGTAGTTTTTGTCTTTTTTCCCTTTTGCATTTGCACACTTCTTGGCATTGCTCATTGTTAACTGTCTGTGTTCACTATCAATGAGAAATAGTTTATGTCTGAAGGCAAAAACTCAAAAATGTCATTTGGGCTGCCATCAGTAGCTCACATGAGACCATTGCCACTGTACTTCTGTGAGCACTCTGGGCAGTATAGTACTGAATGAAGAAAATGCATCTGTTGATTACATTTCTCTGTGATTCAATGTGTCAGTGCAGTAAGTTTGTTGAAAAAGCAGAGATAATGCAGGGTTCAAATTCAGTTTACATTTAATCGTAATATGGGAGTAAGAATAAGTAACACTGCAGAATTCTATCAGAAATATAACATGAGTTAAAACTGACTATTAAAAAGTGAAATTTGCAACACAACTCTGTATAATGATTGATAAATAAGTCAACTATAATGTGTATAAATTATCTTAAGCATAAAAATGATGATGATAGTTAAACTACACTTGCATATATATAATCTGCTCAATACGTATTTGAAAAAGTATGCCTCTTCACATATAATTATTAGGTGTGCGGGACAGTATGTTATGTAAAATCTGTATGGCACCTACCCCAACATGTTTTGCTCAGGTCATACAATTCAAGGCATAATAAATTGATTTATATAAAAAAACACTACCTTTTACATATAATTCCAGTAACATAACAAGTGAAAGTCATACATATAAATGCATGCCAGAATTAGAGCTCCCCTGCTGTTGCATTCATTATACTTCAACTTCAAAATATGAGGCAAAAATATAGACATTCTGCAAAAATCTGTACAGTTGAGAGGTATGCGTGCATAGTGTATATCACAATGTCAGAGTAGTTCCATACATGAGCAGCATGATTAAGCTAGGCACTCTCAATATAATCATGTGAGTGCAACATTTTTCTGAGCCTGTCTCTGGAAATGTATAGTGGAAAACATACATGGCCGAATTTATTGACAGCTATATGAAGTGTAGATATCATGACAGTGCACTATTTGGTGTCAGAATATGCTAATGACAGCATAAAGAGCTGAAGTACATACTAATTATCCAACTCAACATGGTGAGGCTACTCAGGAAGCTATAATGCAATTGTGTAAACTCATGTTGGCTTTTGCCTTGTACTCCAAAACTCTTTGAAATACAGGCACAATTACACTTAGGAAAAAAAAGAATGTTAGGGTTTGCTGCTGCTATTATTATGATGTATGTGCAACAGGCTTTAAATTAAGGTACTGCTGTTGCTGCTGCCAGATCTCTGGCAAGAAGAAGAGGAACAGTGTTTAGACCCTGTTTGACTTAACATGGACTACATGACACAGAAACCGCTGAGAGATACAGGGTGGACAGGTAAAGGGTGGACAGGTAAACACTGGAAGAAACATGCAACTGCTACCATCTCCACGTCAGGCCCCTGAGAAATCATGAAGAACCCACCTCAGTGGAAACAAAGCTATGTGTAGCATTACTTATACTAACTACTAGTACTTTGCAAAGATCCACAGGGGATATATTTGAGGTGTCACAGGCATCAGCCTCAAGAATATTACATCAGTTTTTAAATGCAATCCTGCTACATGCAAGGAATCACATCTGTTTCCCACTAACTCCATAGGAGACAGCAAAAGCCATGCAGAGATTCTATGCAGTGGCACAATTCCCTAAAGTGTTGTGGGCCAAAACACATTGAAATATAAGCTACAGCTGGGGAAAAGAGAAGGAGGTACTTCAACAAAAAAAGGTTTTCACTCTATAAACCCACATGTTGTTTGTAATGACTAAGGGATTGTCTACAATGTCTGTTCATGTAACTCAGGCAGTTTCCATGGTTCACGCATGTGTCATACTTATGAGCTTTACACCGGATTTGCTAGGGGTGACACAACTCAAGGGCATCTAGTGGTGGATGCAGGTTATGCATTGGAGCCATGGCTCATGATACCCATGAGAAACCCTCACAACACCACTGAGCAGAAATACAATGAGGTCCATGCTCAAACTAGGAATATCATAGAACATGTGTTTGGTTTGCTTAAATCAAGGTTCCATTATCTAGCATATCAGGAGGTGCACTGCAGTTTGGCACAGGTACCTCTGGCGTAATAATTATAGTCTGCACCATGTTACACAACATAATTCTCAGGAATCGGTTTCAACAAGCACAGCAAGGGGCAGGATCATAGATTTAAGGACCACAGAAAGAGCCAGCAGCAGCTGGTACAGATGAAATGCCAGATAGTGGTGGCAGACAGAGGCTTATACACAGAATGCCAGGCTCTGGCTAAGAAGCAAAGGAGAGCACACACACACACTCAGTACCTAGGTGAAAGCCTGAGATGTCACACATATACAAACAAGAAAATTGATGCCTAACAGGCAACACAACCTTTACTTAACCATGCAATAGGTGTGTTCTGATAGTATCAGACAGGGACAATCCCAAGGGCACAATTTGTACCTGCAGTAATGACAGGGTAAGTGTGGAACCTGTATAGTAAAAAAGCTAATTAACTGAGTACTCTTATATGGAAATATGTATATGTCCCTAAGCAGAGCATTTGTCTGAGGAGTATAGTTATAGCAGTAATATCTCCACTATCAGATTTTTGCAATATTCAGTTATGTATTAGAGCCAATATTTACTGATGATTGCATGAAATGATTTGGCGAACATTTACGCCGGATGCCCTTCCTGATGCAACCCTCCCCATTTATCCGGCTTGGGACCGACACAAAGAAATGCATTGGCTTGTATATCCCCAGTGGCTGGGACTAAGACAGAATATATGTGTGTGAATGAGAGGGAGGATAGTGGAATGGTAAGGATGCAAGGAGTAGAGGTGGTGAAGGTGGATGAGGTTAAATACTTGGGATCAGTAGTTCGAGTAATGGTGAGTGTGAAAGAGAGGTGAAGAAGAGAGTACAGGCAGGATGGAGAGGGTGGAGAAGAATGTCAGGAGTGATTTGTGACAGACGAGTACCTGTAAGAGTGAAAGGGAAGGTCTAAAAGAGGGTAGTGAGACCAGCTATGTTATATGGGTTGGAGACAGTGGCATTGACAAAAAGGCAGGAGTTAGAGCTGGATGTGGCAGAGTTAAAGATGTTAAGATTTGTTCTGGGTGTGACAAGGGTGGACAAGATTAGCAATAAGTATATTAGAGGGTCAGCCCAGGTTGGAAGATTTGGAGACAAAGCCAGAGAGGCAAGATTATATTGGTTTGGACATGTGCTGAGGAGGGATGCTGAGTATATTGGGAAAAAGATGCTAAGGATGAAGCTACCAGGTAACAGGAAAAGAGGAAGGCCTAAGATAAGGTTTATGGATGTGGTGAGAGAGGACATGCAGGTGGTTGGTGTGACAGAGCAAGATGCAGAAGACAGGAAGAAATGGAAGCAGGTGATCTGCTGTGGCGACCCCTAACAGGAACAGCCGAAAGAAGATGATGATGAGTTATGTATTAGAGCCAATAGTGTGCATCAAGTATGTCAATTACCCACTGGCTATAAAACATGGAACAGGTCAGTTATACCATAATTTGTATAACTATACCAAGAAGCAAGCCTAAAGTACCTAATGTTTCCAGTTGCTTTAATGACAAATCTAACTGAAATACAATGAGGTTCAACAATTATAAAAGCAATAATTCACAAATGAGTAGGAACAATAACTCAAAAAACTTTTCTTCTGCAATACATATTGATAAATACAACCATGTGAATAAGCAAGCATTAGCTATCCACTGCATGTCTCAGACATATATGCGACCCTAAGTCATAAAGACATGTGCAAAGGGCAGGGCACAGTCATCATCATTTGCACGGTGCGGGGATGGTGGTAAGACAGAAAGGCCGACACCAAAGAAGTGAGTGTGTGTGCAAGTAAGAAATACATGTATCTATCAGAGTATACAGTGTTCAGGGCCATTAACAACAAATATATAACACTCAACAGTACTGTTTAGATAGCGTGCAGGTGCATGGCATAGTATGGGCAAGTAATTTTTTTTTCAATGTGTGTGTGTGTGTCTGCAGAAACACAATTAACTACTGTGCTAGAGCTAGATCATGGCATCTTGGACAGGTGTAACTTGCACATGGTAAAATAGTTTGGCATCATCACCCCCAGCCATGAGAACCACCTTTGCAAGGAGTTGCACTGCTACTTCTGTGGTCTTGGCTAGAAGTTGGTGTGCAGCTTGAATGTGAGTGATGTCTGCTGGATGACCTCTAGACTTTTCAGGACCAGGACATCGTGGTTTACAATGTCTGAGTATGGACACCACAGTCACTGATGAAATAGTGGATGTACTGTCACTATGAGAGTGGATATGCACTGATATATCTGCTAACACCAAAATATGCAGTGGCTTTCCAGCAGTGTGGATGGCCACCCTGACCCAACAGACATTCCATTACAGACACTGCCAAGTCCAATTTGTAAGTCATCTTGTCTAAGGACCTTTCCATGTGGTTCAAGGAATCACTAATGTCAAAATGCATGATGTTTAGTAGTCACACTATCAGTTCCGAGCCCCTGGTTGAACATGCTTGTACCTGTACTACAGCTCTACACATACATCTGGCAACACCTGATGACATACCAGGATCAGGAGGAGGGTGGCCAGGAGGTCTCTACCAAGCACCCCTACCAACCCCCCTGTATGGTGTTGTGAACTCATGATGGCTACAGGAAAAAGCAACCAGCTCTGTAACTGGAGTAAACACTCTACTGGGATCAACTGTGTCACCCTCATCCTGTCCTATATCAAATGCCTCCATGTCATGGGTATGCAAAGGCATTCTATGTCCAAAATATGTGCAGGGGATGTGGGATCCACATAGTTAGTATAAAACAGACCTTCTACACACACACAGACTGTGCCTGTTCATCTCCACCATCTTAATCAGAGGCTACCAATACTCTGATATCTGGTGGTAAGAGTTCCATAGAGCCAACCTCAGGATCACCTATGGTAACAAACACTAAACACAACAAACACAGAAACAGAGAATAAAATGTATCACATGCTTTCCTTATATGAAACATATGTCAAACTCTAACAGATGCTAAAGCAACACAAATTTTAATCTGATATAGACCCGAATATACCTTATATACAGCAATAACAATAACCACATTTGTGCTTACCATGTGCAGGTAAGCTGACAGCCTGCACTCTATATGTTCCTGTATGTGAGGAAGGGAAAGGAAAGAAGGCTGATAAGTATCACATTGCAAATGAAACAAGAAAATGAGAACAACCCCCTTCACATGTGCAGAGTAAAACTGTTCTCACACAAAAACGTAGTCAACAATTGGATAGCTTAAGACACTGTCCTCTATTTATCTATGACTAATTTGTCTGAATCACAGTTATAACTGATAATATATATATATATATATATATATATATATATATATATATATATATATATATATATATATATATATATCAGACATCTAAAATATATGCATATAAAGGTATAACAACTATGCTTGCATTTTGCATACCTGGAAGGCATGCTTGTGACACTCTGGGTCTGTTTTCAGCATCTGCACCAACATCAAGGATTCTGTGGGAACCCTCTCTCGATCTATGTGGATCTCTGACAGAGGGCAAGAACTCCTCATGTTTTGGTAGTTGGACCACCTCTCATATCCACCTGTTTCTGGGTAACTGAAGCCACGCTACAGCAGGCAGAGGTTATCCTATCACTTGCCCAATGTTATATCTGAGATAAAAAAAAACACTGCACCAAAATTCCAGCCAAATGTTTATTCACCACAGTTTTAGCACATTCTTTGCAAAACACAGGAACTTCATCAGAAACTGCAAATGAGTAACTTCCTTCTTTTTAAAGACTCAGAAAAGAGGCCCCATGCTTGGGCCAGCAATATTTAAAGAGACACGCACTCTTAAATGCACACTTAAAGGTAGCTCTAGAAGTACACACTTAAAAATACTTACATAAAATATACTTACATACTTACATAAAATTTACTTACATAAACTGTATCTGTTAAAACATTTCTGCATTTTTTTTCTAACTAAATAGTGTGGGTAGTGTAGCATTGTCCATATTCAGGCTTGTGTTTTGGGCCTATTTGTTTGTTAGTAGAGGCTGTGTGTGTGAGCACATGTTCCAGGCCATCGTAATTTAGCCAAAGCCAGTATGGCATTTCAGTGAGAGTGAATTGTTTATGGTCATTGGCTGATTGGGGTTACCTAGAATACGGCTTGGAGTGAACACCTCATTGTTTTTTCCAAGCGTTTTTTAAAGTTGCTTCAGGTTTCAACTTTGTTACTTAAGAAGTTAACTTGTGAGTGTTTCTGCCATTTCACACTGAGCTAATCGGAGGAAGAGCACTGAGCCAACTAATCTGTAATATATAACATTAAGTATCCTGTTTTTTTGCTTATTTGTACAAGTTATTTATAGCACTTTTATTGCCTGCATATACTTTTCTAACTAGTTTCACTGTGTGTGAGGTATTAACTAGAAATTTTCTACAATTGTTAAGCATCTGGTTGGGTTTGTTTATTCTGATTTATACTTGGTGGCTTTGCAGTTGCCCACCCCTACAGTAAATTTGATCTGGGACACTCCTCTCAGCCTAGTGTCATTACCTCCTTCTACCTAATCCAGGGACAACATTTGAGAAGGCCAACCCACTTAGTTTCTGCTCCTCCTTTCCCCTTTCCACTGTACAAAAAAAATAAAAAAAATGTCTAAGCTTGTTTCATGCCTTTCCTGTAAGTCGTCTAGTCCAGATACAGATTTGCTGCATCCAGGACTGTTTGTAAGCTTCTGAGTTCCCAAGCCTTTCTGTGTTGGAGGGAAGCCTTCTAGCTTAATTTTGTTTCTTAGAACTAGCCAGTTTTCTAGTTTCAGCACTCAAATCTGTTTCTTTAAGCTCAGCACTTGTTCAGAACTCATTGTAAACACCAAATAAGCTACAAATTACTACAGCACTCAACTTTCCTCAGTTGTCTAGAGGAAAACATGTTTTAGTACTTAATAAATAAGCACCTATCTAGGAATGTCTAAGGGTCAGCTTCCGGTGTTTTCTCCTGTCTACCTGATGAATCTGGGAATCTTAGGGCAATGCAGCAACTGCCTCATGTACACAGAAAACCCTCTCCTCCTACCACCCAAAACTACAAACTGTGAGAGATGCACTTATATAGCCAAACTGGAAGCAAAGCTCTCGTCAGCCAAGACTGGACTAGACAGTCAAGAGGAGAAGGTAAACACTTGCACCACACCACACTCATCACATAATCCCTCAAAACCTACACTACCAAAGCACGCATATAGAGAAATAAAACACACACCTACATTCATGGAGGCTCTCAATAAAAATCTACTCAAGCAACAGGGACCTCCAAAGCAGAAAAGCAAGCAACCTCCAACCCCCAACACAACCCAAATCACACATAGCCCACAAACTCAGTGTGCCACTTAACCACAGCCCATAAGGCATAACAACGTACCCAACAGTCTAGTCATAGGTGACTCTATAGTCAGACACACTGATGTTCCACTAACTAGCCTAAACAAGGAGAAAGTTACATTCAGCTGCCTGTCAGGTGCCAGGATCCGCCACATAACGCACGCACTCACGTCACTCCACAACAGGTATAGATATGACTCTGTCATTGTTCATGTTGGTGTGAATGACCTGAGACGTACCTCCCTGGCTACATGAAAATAGACATGGATGAGCTGTCCAATCTTGTTGCCCAGGCAGGTATGACCCTAGCCCTGAGTAGCATTCGACCATCACCCAGAATGATACCACAGTACAAGGACATAATTATTGACTTCAACAACTGGCTAAACTTCTGGTGTCATTCTAAGGGGATCCAGTATCTGTCTGCCTGGAAAGACATGATCAACAAACCACGATGCTTTGCCAGAGATGGCCTGCACCTGTCACCTTTAGGATTCCGGATACTGGCTAAGGCTTTTGCTACCCCTATAGTGCCTTTTTTAGACAAGGTTCAAATGACAAATTCACCACCGTAACAGGTACAAGCAAGCAAAATCAGAAGGTAATTCTACTTAATGCTAGAAGTCTAAACCTCAAAATGCACTCACTCAAAGCACTCCTTAAAATGGAGAACATTGACATCTGTGCAGTGACAGAGTCCTGGTTCAAGGCTCCAGAGAGCACCCCTGCATTACCAGGCTATAATTCATACCACACCTTTCGGCCACCTAACTTGGACTGAAACACTAAAGGCGGAGGTGTGTCCATATTCATTAAGGATATCCACACTTCCAGGATAGTTGCTCAGCATAATGTATCAGAGATAATCCAAGTGCAACTAACTCTGGCAAGACCGCAATCCAAATTGTAGCTGGCTACAGATCCCCCATCATGCCCCAGGATTCCCACTCCTCATTTCTTGATACACTGGAAAATATTAGGGTATAACCTAACACTCTAATAATGGGTGATTTCAACTACCTCACCATTAGCTCATGTACCAAATCTTGTGCTCAATGTTTTCTGGAATTCATAAATTCCAGCGCCTTGGATCAACTTATATATACCCCCACCAAGGGCAGCAATATACTAGACCTGGTCATTACCAACATGGGCAACCGGTGTTCCACACCATAAGTAAATTCCTCGTTGGTCAGATCTGACCACAAGCTAATCACCCTAGACATCCACATCCCACTCCCACCTCCCATTAGGGAAACCACCGTAAAAAATTTCTCCAAAGCCAACTTCACGCTTCTTAAGACAGAGGTGGCAAACTTCACGACACCCATGCTGATGGACAATAGAGGTACGACTGCTGAATTCTGTAAAAATGCACTTTATAAGCACTTCCACCAGTGCATGGATCATGCAATCCCTAACAGAACTAAGATGATATCCTCCAGAAAAAGGAAGCCAATCTGGTGGTCCCCTGCCATAAACAAACTCTACAACAGAAAAAAGAAACTGTTGCAAAAAAGCGTAAAATACCATGATTGGAGGAACTCTGTGGTTAGCCTCAGTAAGAAGCTGAGATCCCTCATAAAATCCTACAAAGCTAGTTATGAAAATAAAATTGCCACTGATTCTAAAGACAACCACAAAGCATTCTATAACTATGTCAAGAATCTCAATGGCAACACTCAGATCTGCTCTGAGTTACAGCACAATGGCACTAAATATACAGAACCAACTGATATTGCCAACATCCTGGCAGATAGGTTTAGTGCTAACTTGACCTCTCTCTCACCCCCCTAAAGGGCCCATCTCTGTACCGGAAGAATGCAAATGTCCTGTAATCACAGCTGCACAGGTAAAAAAAACACTCTCCAAAGCCAAGAATATAGCATCCATGGGACCTGACAACATCCCAGGCTGCGTTCTACATGAACTACAGAATGAACTGGCACCCCACCTAAGTACAATGTTCAATCATAGCCTTAACTCAGGCTTTGCCCCCACTAAATGGTGCACAGCAATAGTTAACCCACTCCACAAAGGGGGAGCCACCACGGACCCCAGGAACTACCACCCCATTAGCCTGACAAGCCTGGTCTGCAAAGCTATGGAATGTATCATCATGGAACTTATAAACAATGACACTGGTAATCTCCAAACTCTGGACCCTAGCCAGTTCAGGTTTGTAAAAGGCAGATCATGTCTCCTAAACCTGATAGACTTCTTTGAAGCGGTCACCAAAGCCGTAGATGAGGGTAAGGTGATTCACGCAGCCTATCTAGATCTCACCAAGGCTTTCGACACCATCCCCCACTCTGTAATTATAGATAAACTCACTAAACTATGTATAAATTCCTATGTCACAAGATGGGTTGCCAACTGGCTTACTGACAGAACCCACACTGTGAAAGTAGCAGACTCTAAATCCAACTTCAGACCTGTGACAAGTGGAGTATCACAGGGTTCAGTCCTGGGTCCTCTCCTGTTTGGTATCTACTTCTCTGAAGTACAGGCTAACACAGAAAGTCTTTGGCTAACAAAGTTCACAGATGACTGCAAACTAGGAGCTCTAATCAGAACTCCTAACAATGTGGACATTCTACAAAAGGGCCTCACTGATACAGATGCCTTGTGTCAAAGCCATGGCCTCATGCTCAATGCCAAAAGGTGCATTGTCATCCCTTTTTGTAAAAACTCTGTACCCATGAACTACCACATAGGCGGTAGTCTACTTAACACCAAAAGTGTGATAAGAGACCTTGGGACACAGATGGACAGTAGTCTATACTAGGATAATCACATCACCACAGTAGTCAGGAAATCCTTCTACATGGCACACCTCATCACAAAAGGTTTCTCATCCATGAAAAAAAGGTCATTGTTCCCCTTTACTCATCACTCATTAGACCCATTATAGAGTACAATGTCTCTTTTGGTATGTATCTTACAAGACATCTACAACAACTGGAAAGACTGCAGAAATACCTCACAAAGAGGATTACCGGCCGCAAACAGATGCATTGAGCAGACCGTCTCAAAAACTCCAGCTTTGCTCTGTTGCATATCACCTATTCAGAGGCGATCTCTGCCTAGCATACAAAGCTATGTCAAACCCAGAGCTGTTGGACTTGCTCCCCTTAAAGAAATCCCAATCCCTCCGAGCTACACCCTCAAGGGACCTAAACCTTGTCAGCACAATAAACAGAACATGCTGGAGGGATAGATTCCTGTCCCAGAGACCTCCCATACTCTGGAACAAATTGCCTATTTATATCAAACAAAGCTCCTCATTAGCACTCTTCAAGAAAAATCTTGATGATTGGATGGGAGATAGGAAATTCACCCCGGGGATCACTTCTGTGGCTCTGCTTGACAGGTGTACAGGAAAATAATTTTC
Organism: Protopterus annectens; assembly: GCF_019279795.1. Classification (NCBI taxonomy): domain Eukaryota; kingdom Metazoa; phylum Chordata; order Ceratodontiformes; family Protopteridae; genus Protopterus; species Protopterus annectens. The sequence continues at coordinate 1,842,653,085 of NC_056739.1, forward strand.
TTGGGTGGCAAAAGCCAGGGTACCATTTGACTAGGCTTATATAGGCCCTAGGGCCAATAGGCTAGTCCCTACCTATGAACATATGAATCTATGTCTTGCATAAAATAAATATATGTCAATAAATGTTTCTTCAAATAATTAATGTATAAAAATATATATATTTAAAAGCTTTCATAAGAATGAAATGAAAAAAGTTGGAGGATTTCATAAAAAATTGTGTCATAAAATATACATATAAAAGTATTGAAAATTACAAATTTCCTTGACCTTGCCACATTAAGACAGGCAATTAAATTAGATTTTCAAAATAGACTTAATAGATATTAAGTCATTAATACCTGGGGGATGGCATTCAATAAAATTTGCCAGTGGAGCTCTCTCTTTTTAACAACTGTTTTCCAGTCACTACTTCTTTCAAAGTGTTCTACTTTTTCTAAAATAATGAAAGAAAACTTTTTAAAGTCATCACATTGTAACAAATGTTAATAAAGGGCATTGAACTGATGTGCCTTTCTGATTGCATATACATGCTGGTAAATTATTGTCTTTAAAGGTCCAACAGTCTTCCCAACATAAAATGCAGGGCAAGATGAACAGAAAGCAATATTCACTACCCTTTTTGTGTTACAATCAAATCTGCCTTTGACTGTAATCAGTCTTGGAAAACTATGTACTGGGAAACTACTACCTTCTAGAATGATTCCACATTGCTTGTATGTTCCCACACAGTTTCATCCACCAGTTTTTACAAAATTTAGCTTTGCAGCTTCCAGTAAATTCAAATAATGTTTTGATGTTTTTGTTATTTTTAAAAACAAATCTGGACTGCTCCCCCAGCCTGTTGGTTAACCCAAGACTTCCAAAGACAGTACACTAATGACCACTAACAGCATTCTTTAAAGAGTAAATGTCTCTACTCTATGGTAAAACCAGTGCCTGTGAGAGGTTACCAGGACTCAAACTGACATTTTGCTCATAGGTATTCTTTGTGCTCATCATATGTTTAGACTGTCTAATAATGGGACCATAGCAGGACTTCCGATGTTCCATAACAAATCGACTAATGTCATCTAACATATTCTGGGGGTAACCTCTGTTTCTGAACATATCACACAAAATGTTGACCTCTATTTGAAATTGTGTGTCATCAGAAACCAGTCTGCTGAGTCTAATTAACTGTCCCCTCACTAAGTTCTTTTTTTGCCAGACGGGGTGTTGACTGTCAAAATGCAAATATGGATTTGAAAAGGTGTTATTTCTACATATGTTAGATTCATACCTGTGGTCCTCAGAGTTCTTATATAACATGCCAAGAAAGTCTATGGTCTGTTTGTCATACTGATGGGTGAATTTTAAGAAATCAGTTGAGTGATTTAAGTAATCCATGGATGGTTTTATCTCTTCCAAGTCACCTTCCTCAAAATAAAAATGTCATCTAGGTACCTCAAATAGATTTCCAACTTGGAAGTAAAGGGTGAATTCAGATCCATGGAGGTTTCCCAAAACCATAGGACCATGTTAGCAAAAAATGGGGGCTGAAGCTGCCTCCATAGACACACCTCTATGTTGTTTGTAATATTCACCCTCATAGTAAATGTAATTATTTGTCAGCACTAACTCCATAAATTATAGTATCAGTCTAGTTTCTGTCGTACTAAAGCTGGCATCGCAAACTATTGCTTAATGGAACCAATCCAACCCCTCCTCATGAGGCATTACAGAAAAAAAATCTTTAATGTCAATAGCGACAAACAAAACCTCTTTAAAAATGTAATTCCAGAAATGGTATCCAGAAAATGCCAGGAGTCTTTAAGTAAATGCTGTTTGTCCTCAGGAAATGATTTGTGTTTGCAGTCAACAAATTTGGCAAAGGTTTAGTTTTGGACCCGGTGAGTGCCACAATGGGTCTTAGGGGAGAGTCAGTGACTGATTTATGGATCTTTGGGATACCAAAGATCCCTGGGATTCTTGGTTTGTTATTCCCTAGGAACTCCCTCAGTGTCAACGTCAGGTCATAAGTCACAAAGATATCCTCCAGTAGTAAACATATGGCATGGTATGCAATGTTGATTTCATTATGACACTTAAATAAAAAAAATTCCATTATGCAGATAGTCCAACATCTTGGAGGAATGAAGATGTTTCTCCATTATAACTCGACAAGAACAAAAAGCAAGATCGCAGGACTCAGCTCCTCGGAAAACAGTTTATTCAAACCACAGATGTGAAACCATAGAGTAAAAACACCATAAACGCCTTTCCAAACACAGTTGAGCACACAGCGTTTTCGTCAAATTCAGTTGACTTCATCAGATGACCAGTACCATTTCTAAATTTCCTTTATATCATACCATCAATTACCTAATTAATTAGATAAATAAAGTAATCAATTAATTAAATCATGCATTCATATTTGCGTTGTGAACCTTGTTCTTAAAAACTATTGAAAGATGTTTATCATACACTTAAAATAATAAAAACAATAAAACATATGTTTTGAAGATTTTAAAACACCATTCTTAGTACTTAGTACATATTATTTCATCCTATGGACTATTTACTAATGTCCATACCATAGACACCTTCCTATTGCAAAATACTGCCATACTTAAAGATAAATAAACTTGTATAGAAACCCTTTTAGGAAAATATATAAATATATAAATACTTAAAACTTTGTTACAGAAAGATGAATTGATATGCCCATATAGAAAGCAAAAGAAACTGCTTCAGGAAGATAGGAGACCACTACCTAGTTGGGACATCTAGTGGTGTATACAAATATTACACCTTAACTCATAGTTTAGCTGCTCTTAACTTTAATAGTGGCAGTATGGATATTTTATCATTTAATCCAGGGAATTTATCTGAATTCAAAGACAACTGCCACCACAGCTCTCTATATTCAACTCTATCTTCCCAGGGACCCCCCCTAACATCTTTGTTGACCTGTTCGATTATTAGGAATTTGTATTTATATTCCATGCAGGTCTTGCTGTGTTTATAAAGTGCATTGCTTTCTTTCCTGGTCGAAATGTCATACATATGCTCATATATCCTCCTCTGGAGGGCTCTCTCTGTCTTTCCTATGTAAAAGCAGTTACAAGCTTCACACACTGCTAGGTATATTATGCCCATAGATTCACAATTGAAATAGCCTGGGCTGTGCATCCATTTATTTCTACTCTCCAGAAAAAGTCCTCCTTATTCAAAATGTAGCAACATTGTCTACAGCGACCACACTTATATGTACCTTTTTTGTTATTCCTGTTTTTCTTGTTTTGACTTTTGGTCTCCAGGATATTTCCAATACTTCTAGAATTCTTATATACAACTTTCTTAGGAATATTACCAATACCCTCTATGTCCGTTAAGGCAGAAAATCTATTCCGTTCTCTAAAGAATACTTTCCTAATTTCATTATTGAGTCCATTGTATTCTAATACCAAGGCCTTAGTGAGGTCATTTCCACTAGTGCCTTTCACATAGTTTGAATCATTACCCCCTTCTCTTACTATTGTTATTTCGTTGGTCCCTTTACTACAATATATGGGGGCAAATCTACCTTTTCGTCCCATCTCAACTTCTTTTCTAATTCCTTTAATGAAAGCCTCAGGGTAACCTCTTTCTAGAAACATATACTCAATTAAGTCGCATTCTTTTTTAAAATCAGACTCAAGGCTAGTCATTCTGCTCCCTCGAACAAACTGCCCTTTCACTATGTTTTTCTTGCAATGCTTTGGATGGGCACTTTGAAAATGTAAATAGGAATTGCAAAAAGTATCCTTTCTATGTATTTTAGTTTCAAAACTATTACCCTCTTTGTACAATTCCAAATCCAAATACACCATTTTATTTTCAGATATCTTATGGGTAAATTTCAGAAAGCAGGTGGTGTTATTGATATATTTTATGAATTCATCTAACTTATCTGATCCTGCTGTCCAAAAGATTATTATATCATCCAGGAATCTTTTGTAGAGAATCCAGGATGAACTATATTCAGAATCAATAATGTACTGTTCCTCCCATTTTGCCATAACAAGGTTAGCATAGGAGGGGCACAAGCTGCCCCATTGCAACACCCTTGATTTGTTGAAAAATTCCCTTTGAAAAAATATAATTATACTTCAAGATTAGATCAGTGAGCCATAGGCTAGCTATCTTGTCATTATGTGTCATTTTGTCATATTCAAATACTATCTCCTCTAGCATTTCTTTACCTTCCAAATAAGGGATAGAGGAGAACAGATCCACCACATCAATTGTGATGAAAATAATATTATCTTGCCATTGGCATTCATTGAAACATTTCAACAGGTCCCAAGAATCCTTTAAAATACTTATTTTATTCATCCATATTGGTTTTAGTTTGGAATCAACATATTTTGCCAATGTTTGGGTCTTGGATCCTTCCGCTGATACTATAGGACTAAGCGGTGGGTCCTCTTTGTTTTTATGAATTTTTGGGATTCCAAAAATAGTGGGGATTCTAGGCTTGTCTACTTTCAAGAATTTGTAACTTTGTGATCTATGAGCTCCTCTTGTAGCATATTATAAAGATCCAAATCTATCTTGTTGTAAGAAATATTAATCTCATTTATGGATGCAGTGACATATCTATCTTCGTCCCATAGTAATGAATACATCTTGCTATCATACATTATATTGTCCATTATAATGATGCCTCCGCCTTTATCTGGCTTCATAACTCTTATGTCAGGGTTATGCTTCATATCATATAGCAACTCTTTCTCTTTGTTAGTAATATTCTCTTCATTATTACACCTAATGCTGTCTTTCCTAATTGCCCCCTCCAAAACCCTTTCCAGGTTTTTAAGCTGTGGATGGAGGGGGGGGTTGTAGGTACTTTTTCTTTTGAGGCCATCACTAGGTTCATTATGTGACTTAGGAAGGAGAATGTTCAGGTTCACTTTTCTCAAAAACAATTTTATGTCTAAAATGCTTTTAGCAATATCACCTTTACAGGAAGGAATAAACTTCAAGCCTTTAGAAAGTAAGGTAAAATTTTCTTTCTCTATTATAACTTTACTAAAGTTGTATATAGAAAAATTACCATATGTACAACATGTTCCATCGACCACTATTTCGTCACCATTGATCCCTATATCAGGAGCAGGTTGGGTTGGGAGGGTGTCTAGTATCTCCCCCTCCCCCTTCTCCCTCCATTCCTCTGAAAATTTGTATACTGTGGTCCCTGTCTATTCAATAGCCTTTCGGACCTCCTTAATGGTGGGAATGCTGAATCATAATCTCTGTCATACTCGGAATAGTTCCCATCCCTGTTGTCAGGTAATTCCAAGTTCGGGTCTATATCAGCACTAGCCGTCCTTTCCTGATAAGGTTTATAGTAACTGTTTTGATAATTAGAACCTCGGGGTTTGGGGTAACATGTCAAGTTTTCATATTCTTTCATGTCCCTCTTCAGTTTTTTTATTTTTCTATTTATAATATCATTACATTTCTGGTCAATATCAATTCTTATATCATAATATTTTCTTTTTTCTTCCTGTATTCCAAAAAATAAATCATTGTGTATGTACTGGTCTAATATTTCTATATCTTTGTGTAGAGCCTCTTGAACTCTACCATTTTCCTTAATAATTAATTTTAACACTTCTAAACCACATTTGTTGAAAACATCGCACAATTCCTTATAGTACTCAGTACCATGAGAAACATTATTTGGAAATTTAAATACACGTAAGCCCTTAGGCACAACATTCCTAAAAAGAATGCGACTTAATTGAGTATATGTTTCTAGAAAGAGGTTACCCTGAGGCTTTCATTAAAGGAATTAGAAAAGAAGTTGAGATGGGACGAAAAGGTAGATTTGCCCCCATATATTGTAGTAAAGGGACCAACGAAATAACAATAGTAAGAGAAGGGGGTAATGATTCAAACTATGTGAAAGGCACTAGTGGAAATGACCTCACTAAGGCCTTGGTATTAGAATACAATGGACTCAATAATGAAATTAGGAAAGTATTCTTTAGAGAATGGAATAGATTTTCTGCCTTAACGGACATAGAGGGTATTGGTAATATTCCTAAGAAAGTTGTATATAAGAATTCTAGAAGTATTGGAAATATCCTGGAGACCAAAAGTCAAAACAAGAAAAACAGGAATAACAAAAAAGGTACATATAAGTGTGGTCGCTGTAGACAATGTTGCTACATTTTGAATAAGGAGGGACTTTTTCTGGAGAGTAGAAATAAATGGATACACAGCCCAGGCTATTTCAATTGTGAATCTATGGGCATAATATACCTAGCAGTGTGTGAAGCTTGTAACTGCTTTTACATAGGAAAGACAGAGAGAGCCCTCCAGAGGAGGATATATGAGCATATGTATGACATTTCGACCAGGAAAGAAAGCAATGCACTTTATAAACACAGCAAGACCTGCATGGAATATAAATACAAATTCCTAATAATCGAACAGGTCAACAAAGATGTTAGGGGGGGTCCCTGGGAAGATAGAGTTGAATATAGAGAGCTGTGGTGGCAGTTGTCTTTGAATTCAGATAAATTCCCTGGATTAAATGATAAAATATCCATACTGCCACTATTAAAGTTAAGAGCAGCTAAACTATGAGTTAAGGTGTAATATTGGTATACACCACTAGATGTCCCAACTAGGTAGTGGTCTCCTATCTTCCTGAAGCAGTTTCTTTTGCTTTCTATATGGGCATATTAATTCATCTTTCTGTAACAAAGTTTTAAGTATTTATATATTTATATATTTTCCTAAAAGGGTTTCTATACAAGTTTATTTATCTTTAAGTATGGCAGTATTTTGCAATAGGAAGGTGTCTATGGTATGGACATTAGTAAATAGTCCATAGGATGAAATAATATGTACTAAGTACTAAGAATGGTGTTTTAAAATCTTCAAAACATATGTTTTTATTGTTTTTATTATTTTAAGTGTATGATAAACATCTTTCAATAGTTTTTAAGAACAAGGTTCACAACGCAAATATGAATGCATGATTTAATTAATTGATTACTTTATTTATCTAATTAATTAGGTAATTGATGGTATGATATAAAGGAAATTTAGAAATGGTACTGGTCATCTGATGAAGTCAACTGAATTTGACGAAAACGCTGTGTGCTCAACTGTGTTTGGAAAGGCGTTTATGGTGTTTTTACTCTATGGTTTCACATCTGTGGTTTGAATAAACTGTTTTCCGAGGAGCTGAGGCCTGCGATCTTGCTTTTTGTTCTTGTCGAGTTACAGTGGTTTTTGCCGTGGTTCCAGGGGAGGTGATTTATTTGTAGCAGCGAGATGGAGGACACGCCTCCAAAGGAAACAAGGAACCCAGATGATATACGGCAGGCCCGTAAGCTTATCGGGCAGCTTACGGAACTAATAAACATCCTTACACCACTTAGTATGTCTATTATGGGAGCTTCTAACAGACCTCGATGCCCTGGGAATGTCTGTAATGATGGCGATAATACAAGGAACAACTACCGATACCAAGGGGAGCTTATAGGCGATGTAGGTGGCGTCGGCGACCCCGGGGAAACATTCCAACCAGGAAATACACCTAACATATTACGGAGCAACAACCAGGGTGAAACGGACATCAATCAGGAAAGAAGCAGCAATAGAGGCAATACGCCTCCACAAGGTACTGTTCATTCTGGTATTTTTAATTCAGTAAATACCAAGGACTGGTTGAGGTCCAAACCTAAAGCTAATTTCCATTTTAGCTCCCAGGACATACTAAATGAACAACGGAACTTTAAAGATGGCACATATAAAAACAAATTGGAACATTTAAATAATTTAATGTTCAAATTTAGATCACTGGAAATAGAAAATGAATATTTGAGTGAATGTATTTCCAGGAATGTTGTGCCTAAGGGCTTACGTGTATTTAAATTTCCAAATAATGTTTCTCATGGTACTGAGTACTATAAGGAATTGTGCGATGTTTTCAACAAATGTGGTTTAGAAGTGTTAAAATTAATTATTAAGGAAAATGGTAGCGTTCAAGAGGCTCTACACAAAGATATAGAAATATTAGACCAGTACATACACAATGATTTCTTTTTTGGAATACAGGAAGAAAAAAGAAAATATTATGATATAAGAATTGATATTGACCAGAAATGTAATGATATTATAAATAGAAAAATAAAAAAACTGAAGAGGGACATGAAAGAATATGAAAACTTGACATGTTACCCCAAACCCCGAGGTTCTAATTATCAAAACAGTTATTATAAACCTTATCAGGAAAGGACGGCTAGTGCTGATATAGACCCGAACTTGGAATTACCTGACAACAGGGATGGGAACTATTCCGAGTATGACAGAGATTATGATTCAGCATTCCCACCATTAAGGAGGTCCGAAAGGCTATTGAATAGACAGGGACCACAGTATACAAATTTTCAGAGGAATGGAGGGAGAAGGGGGAGGGGGAGATACTAGACACCCTCCCAACCCAACCTGCTCCTGATATAGGGATCAATGGTGACGAAATAGTGGTCGATGGAACATGTTGTACATATGGTAATTTTTCTATATACAACTTTAGTAAAGTTATAATAGAGAAAGAGCATTTTACCTTACTTTCTAAAGGCTTGAAGTTTATTCCTTCCTGTAAAGGTGATATTGCTAAAAGCATTTTAGACATAAAATTGTTTTTGAGAAAAGTGAACCTGAACATTCTCCTTCCTAAGTCACATAATGAACCTAGTGATGGCCTCAAATGAAAAAGTACCTACAACCCCCCCCCCCTCCATCCACAGCTTAAAAACCTGGAAAGGGTTTTGGAGGGGGCAATTAGGAAAGACAGCATTAGGTGTAATAATGAAGAGAATATTACTAACAAAGAGAAAGAGTTGCTATATGATATGAAGCATAACCCTGACATAAGAGTTATGAAGCCAGATAAAGGCGGAGGCATCATTATAATGGACAATATAATGTATGATAGCAAGATGTATTCATTACTATGGGACGAAGATAGATATGTCACTGCATCCATAAATGAGATTAATATTTCTTACAACAAGATAGATTTGGATCTTTATAATATGCTACAAGAGGAGCTCATAGATCACAAAAGTTACAAATTCTTGAAAGTAGACAAGCCTAGAATCCCCACTATTTTTGGAATCCCAAAAATTCATAAAAACAAAGAGGACCCACCGCTTCGTCCTATAGTATCAGCGGAAGGATCCAAGACCCAAACATTGGCAAAATATGTTGATTCCAAACTAAAACCAATATGGATGAATAAAATAAGTATTTTAAAGGATTCTTGGGACCTGTTGAAATGTTTCAATGAATGCCAATGGCAAGATAATATTATTTTCATCACAATTGATGTGGTGGATCTGTTCTCCTCTATCCCTTATTTGGAAGGTAAAGAAATGCTAGAGGAGATAGTATTTGAATATGACAAAATGACACATAATGACAAGATAGCTAGCCTATGGCTCACTGATCTAATCTTGAAGTATAATTATATTTTTTTCAAAGGGGAATTTTTTCAACAAATCAAGGGTGTTGCAATGGGGGCAGCTTGTGCCCCCTCCTATGCTAACCTTGTTATGGCAAAATGGGAGGAACAGTACATTATTGATTCTGAATATAGTTCATCCTGGATTCTCTACAAAAGATTCCTGGATGATATAATAATCTTTTGGACAGCAGGATCAGATAAGTTAGATGAATTCATAAAATATATCAATAACACCACCTGCTTTCTGAAATTTACCCATAAGATATCTGAAAATAAAATGGTGTATTTGGATTTGGAATTGTACAAAGAGGGTAATAGTTTTGAAACTAAAATACATAGAAAGGATACTTTTTGCAATTCCTATTTACATTTTCAAAGTGCCCATCCAAAGCATTGCAAGAAAAACATAGTGAAAGGGCAGTTTGTTCGAGGGAGCAGAATGACTAGCCTTGAGTCTGATTTTAAAAAAGAATGCGACTTAATTGAGTATATGTTTCTAGAAAGAGGTTACCCTGAGGCTTTCATTAAAGGAATTAGAAAAGAAGTTGAGATGGGACGAAAAGGTAGATTTGCCCCCATATATTGTAGTAAAGGGACCAACGAAATAACAATAGTAAGAGAAGGGGGTAATGATTCAAACTATGTGAAAGGCACTAGTGGAAATGACCTCACTAAGGCCTTGGTATTAGAATACAATGGACTCAATAATGAAATTAGGAAAGTATTCTTTAGAGAACGGAATAGATTTTCTGCCTTAACGGACATAGAGGGTATTGGTAATATTCCTAAGAAAGTTGTATATAAGAATTCTAGAAGTATTGGAAATATCCTGGAGACCAAAAGTCAAAACAAGAAAAACAGGAATAACAAAAAAGGTACATATAAGTGTGGTCGCTGTAGACAATGTTGCTACATTTTGAATAAGGAGGGACTTTTTCTGGAGAGTAGAAATAAATGGATGCACAGCCCAGGCTATTTCAATTGTGAATCTATGGGCATAATATACCTAGCAGTGTGTGAAGCTTGTAACTGCTTTTACATAGGAAAGACAGAGAGAGCCCTCCAGAGGAGGATATATGAGCATATGTACGACATTTCGACCAGGAAAGAAAGCAATGCACTTTATAAACACAGCAAGACCTGCATGGAATATAAATACAAATTCCTAATAATCGAACAGGTCAACAAAGATGTTAGGGGGGGTCCCTGGGAAGATAGAGTTGAATATAGAGAGCTGTGGTGGCAGTTGTCTTTGAATTCAGATAAATTCCCTGGATTAAATGATAAAATATCCATACTGCCACTATTAAAGTTAAGAGCAGCTAAACTATGAGTTAAGGTGTAATATTGGTATACACCACTAGATGTCTCAACTAGGTAGTGGTCTCCTATCTTCCTGAAGCAGTTTCTTTTGCTTTCTATATGGGCATATCAATTCATCTTTCTGTAACAAAGTTTTAAGTATTTATATATTTATATATTTTCCTAAAAGGGTTTCTATACAAGTTTATTTATCTTTAAGTATGGCAGTATTTTGCAATAGGAAGGTGTCTATGGTATGGACATTAGTAAATAGTCCATAGGATGAAATAATATGTACTAAGTACTAAGAATGGTGTTTTAAAATCTTCAAAACATATGTTTTTATTGTTTTTATTATTTTAAGTGTATGATAAACATCTTTCAATAGTTTTTAAGAACAAGGTTCACAACGCAAATATGAATGCATGATTTAATTAATTGATTACTTTATTTATCTAATTAATTAGGTAATTGATGGTATGATATAAAGGAAATTTAGAAATGGTACTGGTCATCTGATGAAGTCAACTGAATTTGACGAAAACGCTGTGTGCTCAACTGTGTTTGGAAAGGCGTTTATGGTGTTTTTACTCTATGGTTTCACATCTGTGGTTTGAATAAACTGTTTTCCAAGGAGCTGAGTCCTGCGATCTTGCTTTTTGTTCTTGTCGAGTTACAGTGTTTTTGCCGTGGTTCCAGGGGAGGTGATTTTCTCCATTATAACCACTCATCCACCCTTATCTGGTTTCATAATGCATAGGTTCTTGTCACTGGCCAGCACCTGCAACAACTCTCTCTCCTCATTAGTAAGATTGTAAAACTTAGATTTTCTATTCTTATTGCAGGATTTTCTCACACTTCCTTCACACAATTGCTCCAATAAGTGTGTACTGGGTAAGAGTGGAGGATTGAATGTGCTAGTTCTCCTTAGGCAATGATTAAATGTACTGTCATTCCTGGATGCCAAAATACAATTTAAATTCAGCTTTCTGGTAAACAACTTAAGTTCAGTAATGAGGTCTACAATATCAGGCTGCCTAGAAGGCATTGAGAGCATTGATGTCATTGACCACTTGTTGCCAAATTCTGTCTTAGGCATATTGGTCACCTCTGCCTCTCCCTAACAGAAAAGCTTCATGGCAATGTAAATCCCAGATAATGACCTCATTATCTGCAGCAGTGAGTGGTGTCTTGCAGGATACAGATTTCTTCTTGGGTGCCACATCCCTATATGAGATGAAACAGGAAACAGACACATAATTAAGTATATAGGACACAGGTAGGATGACTGTGAACTCAGTTATGTGTGAATGCATGCATCCATCATGCACACAGCAATTTAAAAGTCGATATTCTCTTATGACTACACACAAGTTAGGGCAGCCCCCAAAAATATTCAAATTAAAATATCAACAACAATCTATAACATTTTTTTTTACAATGCAAACAACACAGGTTTAACTGTGTGATACATCACAGAATTAACAATAAAAAATCACAATATACCATAAGAAATGTAAGACAGTTATTATAATTGCTATCTTCACTGCTGTGGAGGGCAGTCAGGTAAAAAACACAAATATAAAGTATTTTCTTTCTGTTAACACAGGTACAAATGCCAGACCTTACTACAAAGTTATAATACACTCATCTGTAATAACTGTGCAAACAACAATTAAATACAACCTAAAATACAGGTCATGTAGCATTCTGTAACATACATGTCTATGCCAAAAGAAAGGGATAAAGAAAAAACATTAAGATAAAAAGTGCTTTTGAATGGCCAGTGCAATTCACTTTTTAATGTTTCACTGAAACCAATATGTAAGACATAGCAACATACCTTGGCAATACAGCAGTGTAAAAAATAGATAAGTATCCAAAAGTTGTGTTTATTTAGCAGCATTGAAATATCTGCAGCCAAACAGTCTACTCAGTATGATACAAAGGCATTAACTACACAATTATGTTTATATAGTGCAGAGCCAGCCCTGTGAGCACTGTGAGTATGCAAATGAGGTGTGAAATCATTAGCATTCCTGAATACCAAAATCTGCACCAACTGTAGGGAATGTAAGCATGGTATAAGGAGCTACGCAATTACACGTACATGCCCTAGCATTGCAAGGGCAAGCACTGAGTAGTGTTACCTGCTAATTGCTTGAAGGTATCTATGATTACTCTGATTTCAGAAACAATCAGGATCTTACAGTGTCCCTTCTTTGATGTATACTAACTTAAGATATGTCAGGGAGAAGAGACTTAACAAAAAGTCTGAAAGTACAATGATTGGTTTTGGACAGCAACATTCCTAACATTCAAATGCTGGCTTTAATGACCACAGTTTTTCCCCTTAACAAGACATGTTGTTCATATTCAAGGGATGACTATAAGCATTGATACAAATAACATATGTAGTAAAACAGAGGTAGAATTGTTATGAAAAAGGCATAGATAAGGGAATGAGGAACCATAAAGAAAAAGAGGAATACACCTGCAATGTTTGCAGTCATTGCATAATACTGTGTCAGTACATGGGTATCCTAACTGTTGGCAATATCACTCTAATCCAGAAATTTACTGACAATTGAGAAATAGCAACTTTTGTGACTTGGTTCAGTTACACATTCACTGTGACTTGATACAGTGTAACATTATTAGTATATCTAAATAGATTTTCTACTTGCAGATATATGTCTTTGTCTGTGGAAAATATGGAAAATATTTTTCAATGTTTGTTTTCTTACTACCCTTGTTTGAGGGTTCAAACCTGTGCAGGTTCCTGTTGCAAGATAACAAAGCCGATTAAACATCTCAAATGTACATTTAAAATATTTGATTCCATTTTTTCTCAATTGTTTCCATGTCATTTGGCATTGTACTTGATTGACTGGCAACAGATAGTTAAAAGTGAAAAGCAGTTCACTGCCCGAGGTAAGAACTGGCATATTTTATTGTGACTACCATCAACAGTACAATTAAGACTGACATTGTTGTGCTTTCCTCAGCGGTCCGGCTAGTATTAAGTGAATAAATTCAAGTTGCAACACTTCTGTCTCTGTGGCATAATGTGTAAATGTATTGAGCTTAGCACAACAGTACAGGTGCTGCATGGTACAAAACCTGTCCACAGATCATTTTACTGAGGTAGGTCATCCTAAATCATTACATCATTTTGGCATATGAATGTGTTGATGTGGTAAACTCAAGTAAGTGCAGTAAAGATTAAAAGTGACAGGCAGATACATTATTAGAAATTATGTCAATGTTAATTGTTTGTGCTCTATTAACGATTAAAGCATTTCTGTTGTTCCCTGAGACCTTCTCTATTTCCATGGCATTAGGTAAAGTTCTGATATTTTGAGACATACATGATAGTACTGATGTGACAAGGAGATGTAAGAAGGCAGAATGTAACAGTGTAAATCACTAGTAGTGCTTCTCATTGCTAGATTCATTTCTTGTTTCTTCAAGTTGTTATTCCAAAAAAAAATGTGTGAATGCTTCTGATAAACATTACCTTCTGCTTTTGCATGCCACTTGCAGAACAAAATGAACTTTCATGGCTTAAGGGAAAAAGTGAAAAATGTAGTTTAGGCTGCCTTATGTAGCTTAAAACAGCCTGGGAGCAATGTGTGGCAGTTAGCACTTTGGATAGTATTCAGTGAAAAAAGTACAACTTTCATGTAACTTTCTTTTTGGCATGGTAACTGAAGTGAATTGTGCGAAATAAGGCATCTGATGCATTGAATCCTGTTTAGAGATCACATTACAATTATTCACAATGCCTTTTTTTATTTTAATTTTGCATTTGTTCTCTGCTTGGCAGTGCACAAACACCATTCCCTACCGAAGGAAAGTGAAACATTTAGTTTATGCTGCCTTATGCTGTACAAACGAGGCTAGTGGCATTTTGTGGCTGTCAGCACTCTGGATAGCACTCAGTGAAGAAAATATACTTGTCAGGTAACGTTCTATGTGGTACAAGGTGTAAGTGTAGTGAGCTTATAGAAAAAGGACAGCTGATGCATGGTTTGAATCCACTTAAATGATAATTTTACAGAGGCTGGTCTGAATACATATTTAATCACAGTTTGTGATATCATTGTGTTGTCTAAAATCAAATATTGTCAGTATTACTAACAACATGTGAGCTGTTGAAGGTCCACTTTCACATTATTTGTCATTAACTACACGTACAGTAATGTGTTCAACAAAGTACATTTATGAAATTGCAATGAGATGCGTGAAGGATGAGTGACACTTGAATGCACTTCTTGCTCTGATCACTGCTACAGTTATCAATTGATATCATTTAAATTACTGCCAGCTATTTTCTCTATCATATATTTGCTTTTAATGCCTTTTCTATTTGCTGTCTGCTCAGTGGAGTGCAAACATGGTACATGATCTAAGGGAAAACTGAAAAATGTAAGTTTAGGCTGCCATATGTAAAGCAAATATGCCTTGCATTGGTGTGTGGCCCTCTTTACCATGTATATCAGTTACTGCAAAGACTGTACCTAAAAGATGTCCAGTTCCATGGCACAAGGTAAAAATGAAGTGAATTGAGTGAAATAAGTTGCAGGAGGCATTGAATGAATCATGTGTCAAGACCACATTGGGCTTATTCTAAAGTATATATGTGTAATGTATTTTTTAATTATTTTAAACTGCATTTGCTCTCCACTTGGCAGTGCATACAGTTCCATACCTAAGGAAAAAAGTAAAATATTTATTTTGGCTCCCTTATGTAGCACAATCACAACCGACAATGGTGAACTTTCCTCAGCAATCTGGACAGTACTGAGTGGAAAATTTTCATCTGTCACATAATCATCTGTATCGCACAAGGTATAAGTGCAGTGAGGTTATATAAACAACAGAGATCTTTAAGGGTTAACAAATAGTTACAAAATGCTTTTACAAAGGGTGGAAAAATCCCATTACTCACAACATTTTGAATAGGACTGTAACAGTAAAGAAAAATAATTAGGTTAAATATGGTTCTTGCAAGCAATTTATCAATAATACTTGCATAAATAAGCATTTCTATTTATCATTTATCATTAATGTTTCACATATAACCTCAAGCTAATGTGTGTCCAATTTCCTGTACATGCCAGTGATGATATTTAATTTAAAATTCACTTGCATATGTATGATGGACACAATACTTTTGTTATAATCATCATGACTCATCACATTTCCCACCTATGTGTTTAGGACAGTTATGTCTTGTGAAGTATGCATTTAACATACCCCAACCTATATTACTCAGCTCATTAAACTGCATCCATTTGAAGTATATTTACAAATGGAAATAATGACTTTTACATAGGAATTAATTTCTAGGACTAATTAAAATCCCATACATATGGGCCTCTCTGAAGAGTATACCCATTTATTCTGAAATAAGTATATGTCTAATATTCATTCTTAAAAGGAAGTTCTACCATGGCACTGTCAATTAATAAACTAATTTTCAGTTTTTGCATACTATATCTCATGGGTTTGATTCCCAGCTGATACAACAATATTTTAAGTTTTATAAACCCCAACATCACAATATGTCGCAACTGATCCTCTTACTCCTTCCAAAGTACAAGGATTAAATGCCATGTCATTAAGCATTCCATTGTTGAACAGTAGACTCAGTGTCAATAGGTTGAGTTTCACTCAATGAAAAACTCAATGCCATATTTCACATCTTTACTGCCAATGTGTTTGCCAAGGAATCTATCTACTTTCTACTGGGAAAATGCAGTTGGCAAGGTTGTGCATGTTTGTGCACAGCGATTTACCCTCACATTTGAATTGGAAGACAATTCAGACAGATTTTGTAAGCTTGACTTTTGCAGACATGACTGGTGAAGGAGAGAATGGTGTTAAATTTGGAGCATAAAGGTAGGCCGTTGAGTCCAGGATATTTGTGGTACACTTTGTGAAGCACTACAGCTGTAGGCTGCTGCAGGGGGGGGGAGTTATACCAGGTCTCAATAAAAGGCTGAGGCTTGGAATAGCTTAGCCAAGACTATCTCCATTGCAATTGGCATTCCATGCACTGAAGAACAATGTTGTCATCACTGTAGTGACCTTATGAAGCACAAGTGGGACCTCCTAAGCCAATGGGAAACTGAAGTTAAGACTGCAAACACTCCTCAATTGTGTTAATATACTGACCCATAACCTTTCCATGATATGGCCTAAATGATCTGCAAGCCAATGCAAGTACTCATTATGCTTTCATATATAGTATTTTCTATTTTTACTGTACAGTTGTAGAGGAAATAGCTGCAAATTGTGAGGTGCATTAGGGGAGATTAACTTGCCTCAGAGAATCATGCGGGAAGTATGACTCAGGTCCAAATTCAAGCCAGACATTTCTTTTTATTCACTCCATCACTAGTATCTTGAGCAGGTATACCTCAACCTCTGTCTCAAGCATGCATGCCTTCCCAATAACTCTTGCTTCTTGCATTAGGTAATGAGACCACCAGCTTAACTGTGTGTGGGTTCAATCTCTCGAAGCAGCAATTACTTTTTATTATTGGCTAAGTGTTTATAAAATATTTACAGCAATATGTCAGGAACAATTCAATTATGGAAACTGTAATTATTACATTTGAATGCTTATCTGCTATACATCATAGGGAAATATGGCTGTTGTTTGTTATATCATAGCAGTAAGATTTGTTTATTTTATGACACATTGATACCTTTACATCATATATGGATGTGGCAAAGGTGTACAATAATAAATTATCTTAAGTGTTTAGGTAGTTCCTAACAAAGTTTATTAAAAATACAGTAAAGTGAAAAGCCATGTATCTAAATAACTTTTTTTCTGTCTCCACTTCACCCTATCTATCTCTTTTTTGGGGATTACAATTTGTTTACATTCTGCTTTTTTCCATAGCTCTCTGTGTTGAAATATAAATGACTAAAAACACATAAATGTAGACTAACCACTATAGCTTGGTCAACCATACCTCCACAGATGGCATCACAGACACTCAGCTCTTCAGGTTCACTACTTGTCAGTGTTTGCATTACCTGGTACAACTGCATTAGACAGGTGTGCCCTGGCTGATGGTGCAGCAGTACCCCCTGGGAACTATACCAGTGGAGGTGATGATATTTTTCACCTGGCAGTAGTTGACAGGGCTGGCGGAGGATACCACGGAGAGGTCTGTAGTGCATGCATCAACAGGGATGAAAAGCTCTTGCTTCAGGTTGCAAAGATGATGCCACATCCAGCACTGATCTATGAAGCAGCTGCAGGAGACAGTGATAAACTTTCTGAAGGTAAGGACTTGATTTTCACTTTTTTCAAGCTGGACATAGGTGCACCTCCAATGTCTTCTACCTACCTGTCCCAGTCATGGTGGTCCCAACCTTTTGTCCCCATCATCATCCCTGCCTGTCTTGTATGATTTATGTTTGTACATGCTTCCTAACTGACCCTACCTACCTGACCTTCTCATTCCTAAGCACCTTTCTCAACATTCCTATCTCTCCCAAAAAGTAATAAAAAATGGGCACATGTCCCACCAAATAAATGTACCCCATACATAGCTCTCCATTTCAACTATGCATCATCTCGACACACTTGATTTTGTCCAATTGGCCATACAACATTAGTCTGTCCTTGTCACCCATAATTGGTGTGGTGACACTCAAAAGTCATGAAATTTTATGTACAATTGTGCATTTGTGTTGTGAAGACATGAATAGCCATGCTGCTTTATTATGATATTTCTGCAAATTCTGGTATTCTTTCACCTGTGACCTACTCTCTGCTTGCCATCTCTGTTCTCACCACTGTCCTATCTACCATTTTTTCATACATTTAATTTGGTCAAAAAATAGATTTACATACAACACACAAGTGGCCAGAAATGACCCATAACAAAACCTTTACTTTATGTCTTCAGCATTTGCGCAGAGCTTGGCATAGCTCGTCTACTGAGTAATGGTGAATGCTGTTTAACTTACAAAACCTGAAGATTTCAATTTAATCTGCAGTAGTCTATTTACTTTCAGTCAAATATGCTATAATCTATCCACTGTGGTGTAGGAATACAGAGTAAAGGCAGACTAAAGGCAATACTGTGAAACAGTTAATGTAACAGTTCTTAGGCTGTTGGATGTAATGAAGAGGGAGTTCCTGTGTGGCTTGCTGAGATAATACCCTATTTGTCAGCAGATATTTTTGCATAGTGTCATGGGTATGATTCCAGCTGTTAGTCAATTTATTAATTTATGACATTTCATATTACTTTCCTATATTTAACTTCAAGCATCTGTATTTCTCTCTGTATACTTCATTTCATTAACATACCATTTGAAGAGTGCAGAAAGACATTGCTTGCCAAAACGCTGCAGCAACAACAGCAAAGTTAGTAGGCCAACCTTATCTGGCTTATGTCTTCATGTTTGTATCACTTTCCTATTTATCATTTCTCCCCATAGCAAGCACTTTATTGTACAGAGCATGGCAGACTAGTGATGCTTTAATAAGTAAAAGTAAGACACCATATAGATGTTCCCACATGTCAAAGAAAACACATTGTTGGTATTCCACTCTGCTTCTCTTTTATTCCTCTCTTTTTAACCCTACTGTTTCAGTAAGTTGTCATGTGCTTCAGCTGTATTATTTAAAAATTGTGAAGTAGTAATCTCTTTGTGGTGTGATGTTCACATGTATAGATAGATTTTTTGACTACTTTCAAGGGTTCTAATCCAGCCATTATCTAAATGTCGTTGACTGTTTTTGTTTATTATTTGATGTCGACCTGTTGGCTTAATATTGTCTTGATCCATCATTATCCATTTTCTCTCATAAGCTACTTTGTCCCTGCCTCCATCTCACCCGTCAATGGAACTTTTCTCTTCTGTATCATTATTCATCCACTTGTGTATTTACACAATGTCTGGTGCTGGACAACAAAAGCAAATAAGGCTAAATCCAAGTCCACAACTTTTGCTAGTATCTTGTGATTTTATTGCCTTTGGCTACATTACTGTGCTGTGCTTAACACCATTGTGCTTAGCTATTTATATTAAATTAAATGTACTTTTCAACAAGCTGAAGAGCTGGATGTGCAGATTACAGTGGTCAGCATGGTAATGAAGATGAATACATACATTCACATTTTCTGAAATCTGATGTCAAATGTGAAGTTATCAGAGGTATAACTCCCTGCTTGCTGTGCTTAGATAATACTCAGATATAAAGGTTTTTCTTGCAGTGCTCTAAATGTTTGAATCCAGATGGATGGGAAAATGTTTCAAAATGCTTTGTCTGACTCCTGTGGCTGTAAATGTTGGCTACACCTTTCCTTAATACATCATTATCTTGATCCTATATAATGTGCCTGTTCTCTATTATGAAGCCTGTCTGGTATTGATCGTTGTGTGAAAGTTGACAAAGAGCATTGTATACTACTCCTAATTCCCATTCTAAGTTCAACACTCCAAGATATGATTACACATGTGCTAATACTTTGTCATCAGCAGCACAACTCAGCTTGGCAGTGCTGCACTCAAGGAGTAACATAAAAAATGTGTAATTATTATTTGGGTGCACATTTCTATGTCTGTATTAATTTTATCAACAAGTTATCTTGATTTCAGAATGATGCTGAGTCAATTAATTCAGTAATTTAATGTATGTCTGCTATAAATTTGTTCAACCTAATCTGACATATTCCATCAATGTCATTCAGCAGTGCACTGTCCTATGTATGACTTGCATGTTTGTCTTGCCAATTCACATAATGCAGGTATGAGACAATGCAAGTGTGTTATCATCCCGACATGAAGTTACAGGAAAGTTCGTTGGTAATCTATTGGTTTACAACAGCAAATGTCTATGGCATCCCATAATGTGTAACAAGTAAATGTCCCTCACAGTAATGCAATGTATATAAAGGACAGTATCTAAATTATAGTAGAGAAGTATGTAATTACATGTGACAATCATAGTGATGTTACATTGACCTGTGCACACATATGCATTTCTTGCACACCTGTGATGCACAGTGTCATCTGTTCTAAACTGTGAATTTTCAAGAAGTGCAAATGTTCTATTTCACATTGTTAAAGTCAATCATCTTCCATGGCCC
This sequence comes from Protopterus annectens, assembly GCF_019279795.1. Taxonomy (NCBI): domain Eukaryota; kingdom Metazoa; phylum Chordata; order Ceratodontiformes; family Protopteridae; genus Protopterus; species Protopterus annectens. The sequence continues at coordinate 1,842,674,028 of NC_056739.1, forward strand.
TTGTGATTAATACAGTCCTCTCTAGATTGTGTAACTAGATAGATAGGAGGTTTATATTCAGCATGGGAAATTTGTGTATGTGTGTCCATGTGAATGTGTGTAACACTTTGTGCTGTATCCACTTCCAGGAGAAGAATACATTTAACTCTTCACACAGCTCACTTATCCCACTTTTTACAGAAACATCCTCGATGAAACACACTGATGAGGTTATCCTGACAAGAGTTCACTCTTTCCCCTTAACAGTCAAACTTACCCTGTGGCACTTGCATTTATTACACTATTCTCTAGAATGTGTACATAGATAGATATGAGGTCCTGCCTAACATCTGCAAGTGTAAATGAATTCAGGATTGGTTTTCACACATTTGGAGTGGCAGCTATTACAATTCCAGAAGTCTGTGGCAGTCATGTTACCAGACACATAGGATCATAGGATCATAGGAGGTCACTATGCTAAAGGCTCCAGGGCCCTTACAGGCCAAGCCAAGTTCAACCCATGTTCCCAAGAGAGTCTGGTGCAAGCAGACACTAAAATCATCACCTAATTGCCTCTGTCCAAGAAGGACACAGGTGGTACCCTCAGAGTGAATTTCTGGTTACCCATCCAACTGTCCCAATTGTACTTAAACAGGGTCAACAAGAGTCTTTGTTTAACAACTTGTTCCAAAGGTGAGGCAATGTCTGTGAGACAAATCTGTCTCTCCAGCAAGTTCTGTTGATGTTACATACCAGGTTAAGGTCCTTTGAGCGAGTGACCCATGTGCTATTTGTCTTGTGAATATGCAGCATTTCCATTAAAGCTGGGTCAGTGATTGCTCTATATGCAAGGCACATGTCACCTCTAAGCAGTCTGTATGACACAGAGTAAAGTGATAATGATTTCAGTCTGTCCACATAAGACAGATCTTGAAGACCCTGACTTTTCTTTGTAAGGAACCTTTGTGGTCTCTCCAGTTGCTACAGGTGTTTGGAAAGGAACATACCAAAAGGAGCATTGTACTCTATTATTGGCCTGATGAGGGAAGAGTACAGGAGGGGTTACAACCTCTTTTTTCTAGAAGCAATGCTCTTACTTATGAGATGAGCAATATAAAATGCCCTTCTTACCATTGTGGAGGCATGGTGATCGAAGTATGTGCCCAGATCTGTCACCACTGACTGTATGCTTATGGTATTGCTATTGATGTGGTAGTTTGCAGGAACATCACCCTTGCCAAAGGGGAAGCTAATGCATTTTTTGCATTAAGTTTAAGACAATGACTTTGGCAGCAGTCATTAGTCTGTGTAAGACCTTCTTGCAGGATGTTGACATCACTAGGGGTTTCAATGATCGCTCCCAGTTTGCAGTCATCAGCAAACTTTGTCAGCCACGGTCCTTTAGTTTTAGCCTGTACTATGGAAATGTAGATTCCGAACAGTAGGGGTCCCAGAACAAATCCCTGTGGAACGCCACTGGTTATGGGTCTGCTAGAGGAGGTGCAGTCCCCTATTTTGACTATATGAGTTCTATCAGTGATCCAGTTTGCAACACTCCTGACAATATATGGGTTGATACCCAGCTGGGGGAGTTTATCAATGATGCATGAGTCAGGGATTGTGTGAAAGGCCTTGGCTAAGTCTAGGTAGGACATATGAACAGATTTGCCTTCATCTAGGGCTTTGGTGATTGTCTCAAAGAAGTTCACCAAGTTTAAGAGGCATGATCTCTCCTTGCCAAAGCCAAACTAGGTGGGCTCAAACATTTCAGGATTACGTCCATCTTTGTTAATAAGGTCCAGGATGATTTATTCCATGGCCTTGCAGATAAAGCTGGTCAGGCTAATGGGTATATAGTTTATGGGGTCTGTGGATGAACCCCCTTTGTGCAAAGGGATGAAGATAGCTGTCTTCCATTCAGCTGGGATGAAACAAGTGCTTAGGCTGTGATTGAAAAGCATGCTCAATGATGATGATAATTCTTGTTTTAACCCATGTAGAATACAGCCTGGGATGTTGTCTGGTCCCATAGAGACTGCATTTTTGGTCTTGGAGAGGGCATTTAAGACCTGCTCCTAGGAGATACTAGGTGGGGGATAGGTGCTATGGATGCTTTGGGGTATATGGAGTGATGTTTTCACTGAACCTGTCAGCCAGATTTGCTATATCCACATGTTTTATATATGTAGTAACATTAACTATATACGTTCAGCTCTCCATGGTAACTCTTTCCATGGCTTTACATATAAGACTAGTGAAACTTATGGGTTGTAGTTTTCAGGGTCTGTGGATGGCCCACCTTTGTGCAGAGGGATGACTGTTGCCTTTCTCCATTTATGAGACATGAAGTCTGTTTGCAGGCTATAATTAAATAGTAATTCCAGAGGCCTTGATAGGTCATATTTAATGCTATTTAAAAGGCATCCTGGGATATTGTCTGGGCCCATTGATGCAGTGTTCTTGGTCTTAGAGAGAGCATTAAGGACCTGTTCCCTAGTGATAGTGGGGGGAGTTATATTTGATAATATTTCCTGAGCGAAAGGTGAGGGGTGACAGAGGGGTAAAGTTGGAGCTGAAATTATCAGCCAGGAGGGTTGCTATATCTTCTGGCTCAGTATAGGTGGCTCCATTTGCAATGATCTCTGCACACAGTTGTGTATTGCCTTTGAGGTTGCGGATATAGCTAAAGAATGCTTTGTGGTTGTCCTTGGCCTGGGAGCCAAACTTACCTCAAATATGGCTTTGGTAGACTTTATTTGACCTCTGAGTTGTTTGTTTTGTTTGATGAGAGTGTTTTTATCCTGCTGGGTGCTGCACTTCATAGTTTTTGCCATGATTTTCTTTCACTTGTTACACAGCCGATTGATTTTGTGATTCCACCAGGGTGGCTTGTTTTTTGAGTTAGTTCTATACTTCTTCCTGGTGCGTACAGCTGCCTCAGTGTAGCTATTAACATGCTTGTACAGGGTTTCTGTGAATAGTTCTACATAGGCAGAAGTGTTCTCAGTGTTTATGGGGGCTTGACATTTTGCCAGGTTCTCACTTAATAGCAGGAGATTAGCCTTAGAATAGTTCCTGAATATTTCTAGTTTAGCTGGGATCCAGGTTTAATTTATACTTCAAAGGAGACTATTTTGTGGTCTGATCATACCAGGAAAGGCATTGCAGTAGGGAGTGTGCAAAAGTATCCCATATTAGTGAGGACCAGATCCAGTATGGTTGCACCTATGGTTGGTGTATTGACTATCTGGTTCAGGGAGTTTGTGTTTACAAAATCCAAAAATCTCTGTGCATGTAAGTTTGGTGTCATATAGGATTCTCAGTTAATAGTGGGGTAATTAAAGTCACCCATGAATATGGTATTGGGTTGGATGGTTAGTGATCTAATAAGTTTAAATATATGGTATGGGTTTCCTGGGTCATAGAGGGGGACCTATATCTTGCAAGGAAGTGGTATTCAATTTTACCTATGGTGATTTGAACATGAAGCAGCTCAAGTGCATTGTCCTGTTTGACCAGCCTTGAAGTATATTTATTTTTGATGTAAATAGAGACACCTCCACCTTTAGTCCCTGCCTGTGTAGTAGCTGGCTTAAATGTGTGGAAGGCATTATAGCCTTGCACTGTTGGTGTGCTCTCTGTGGCATTAAACCATGTCTCAGTGACTGCACAGATGTCAGCATTCTGTAGGGAAAAGAGAGCTTCTAGGAAGTGAAGTTTTTTGTTTAGACTCCTAACACTGAGCACTAATACCTTTAGATTTTCTTGGTTTTGATTTACTATGTCAGAAGTACTTTCAGTTTAGCATTGCCTAAAAATGGAACTATGGGGGAAGACAATGTTTTAGCTAATATTCAAAAGCCTAGAGGGTAGAGGTGCAGACCATCCCTGGCAAAGCAGCATGATTTATTGACCATCTCCTTCCATGCTGACAAATATTGCACCCCCTTAGAACGACACCAGAAACTAAGTCAATTATTAAAGTCAATCATCTTTTGTTTATATTGTGGCATCATCCTTGGAGAAGATAAAATGCTGCTCAATACTAGGCTCATACCAGCCTGAGACACACATTCTGTGAGCTCCATGATGCCTCTCTTCATACAGTCTAGGGGGGTACGTCTCCCTAGACTACATGAAAAATTCATAAAATTAATAATAATACAATTAATTATACAGGCATTTCTTCTGATAGGCAAAGCTCCTTCACCCAAATGGAAGACACAATACCTCCTATACCTTTTAGCCTTAATTCTAAACCTGTAGTCTAGAACAATCTCTAATCCTAACCCAGACATTAATCCCAACCCACTTCAACCCCCAACCTTAACTCTAAAGTAAATGTACTGGCATCTGAGCACTTATTAGTGCATTTAAGTATCATTTGCAATGTTTCACTAACTGAACTTATACAAGTCCATCGATCAAACCTGCTGTTGACCAAGTAGTCCTACTACAAACGGATATCACACTTTTCCTTGCAGAATAGTGAGATGATGGAGCACCTAAATTAATGCCCTGCCTACTTAAGTTAGCATTTTCTTTTAAGAGATCTGCCTTTCACAAGAAAACAACACCTGGTTAAGCAGTTAAATTTAAGACTGAAATAATCTAACATGTTTGACTGGGCTATAAAGCTCTTTTAACCTGAATGAGCAATCTGCATATTAGTTATTTATGCAGACTTGAAAGCAATCACTGCAATTATAGAGTCCTAAAGAGACACATTTAATTTTCTTCTGTCAAATATAAAAACCAAGACATATACTACTAATTGTAGCACTGGCAGTAATAGTATAATCAGAAACCATATATTAGGAGAAGCATAATTATTGAAAGGAGCAAAACTAACAAAGCAATTCTATACTAAAACCAACTACAGTAAACTCTCAATTAACCTAAACTCAAGCAACCAGCACTCTCAAGCAACAGGCAAAAAAAGTGAAGAAATACAATATAATTTTCATGTCTTGCACTTTCTGTTTTCCTCCCGTAGAAATATACCTTACATTTTTAAAGTTTTAAAAAGGAAGATAGGAATAAATTCCCTCTCTCCTCAACATGAAAACAAGTCAAACCAAAACAATAGTATAGGGTACAGTATTAGTCAGGCCTATTTTTGACAGTAACTCTCAAGTAACCAGAAACTATGGTTATCTGGCATCTAGGAGTCCCCCATGGGTCCCGGTTAACTGAGAGTTTACTGTACAGTCTAACAGGCATTATCTAAGTGCCTCAATTATGTAAACTTGAAGATTAAGAGATTCTCCAGAATGTTCAGCAAGAGTCTGTCAGTCTTAAGTGATAATAAACAAACCCTTTCAGAGAAATGAGACTCCCCACTTTAGCTATACTATAACACATTGACTGTCAAACCCCAGAAAGATAGTCCCTCCCAGATAAATATTCAAAAATGTATAAGCACATAGAGTATTACACAAGCCAAACTCGAGGCAGAAAAAGTTTCACACATAAGTTAGTAAAACCTACATTCAAAAAATATTTTTGTATTGTGAAATGCCACCCTGCACAACCTCTGTTGGGACTTCAGTCCTTATACCTCCCACCCCTTACTTAATTATATTCTCACTCTGCAGTCACTACCTCTTGAGGAAAGTACATTAATGTAAAACTAAATAATTAAAACATTGCTCACTTTTTCCTGAGATGCTGCAATCTCAGATGGAGAACAATAAAACAACAGTGTGCAAAATGACATTGCTACATTGCACAACAAGCAAGTATACATGGGCCATCTAAATCCTTGAATATGCAAGCTTAAGCAACAAAAATGAGCAACCCACCCAACTTTTACATGAAGTAAAAACAGTATTTTATAAACTTAATACAGCAAATTAAAATCTCTATAAATTATTCCACAAATTGCTGTTTCTTTGTCCAAAGCATTCACTGAACAGTTGCTATACACGTAACCTTGTCCATCTCAATTAGTTTATGTGAGGCTAAAAAAATAAATATTAGGAAATGTTTTCTACCCAGAATATAAGTAATTACATCAGTCAGAGATTAATCTTCTAAAGTTCTTAAATCATATCTTGTAATTTATCTTTACCTAATCTATAGCTGTCTATTTTAGGACTGTATTTAGTTAAATTATAACATGTTTAATTATTGCTAGCACTGTGAGCCAATTAATTTGTACCTAACAAGCCCTTTGCTGTAGAAAAAAGTGACCTATAACACAAGAACTGTCTTCTAAACTAATTATAATGCACACATTGCTAATTAAAAATTATTTTATCCAGTTATAAAATATAATTCACTAAATACAGTGTTTTGATAGCTGTAAACTTATGATGAAGGATCATCATTTTGAGCAGAGCAGATCAAGTCATATCATTCAAGAGCAACATTTTATGTTAACCCTATGTAACATTTCCATAAATAAGCATGTATCCTGATAAACATTACATTTCTTAATAGACTTTGATTATTTTATATGTAGCCTTTTAGTGAGGGGAGAAAATGTGACCCTTATAACATTGTCTTATCTGTTAGAAGATGCTCAATGAAAAATCTACAGAATGCAACGTTACTCTCTGTGAGAATAGATGGGTCAGATTTATGAATGCCTGTACTTAGTGCTGAAATCATGTGCACAAACATGCTAATTGGTATTCATTTAACAGGTCTGCATTTTGTACCTGCCCTCAAAAAAATATATAAGTGTCAGAATATAAGTCACTGAAGTACATGCTTATTAAGCAATCCAACATGGCAGAGCTATTTGGGAATGTATAAAGTGTGCATGTACACTCTGTGCTCCCTTTTGCCTTCAGTTGCAATAACTTTTGGAATACAGACACAAAGGCACTTAGAAAAAATGTTAGGGGTTGCTGCTGCTATTATTAACCTGTATGTGCAACAGGTATTAATACAAGGTGCTGATGTTGCTGCCAGACTTCGAACTAGAATGAGACGAGTGCTAAGGCAACAGAGACAAGTCCCAGGGACTGCACTTTCCAGGGCCATATGCAAGGCCAGCAGGTCAAGCAGACACAGATGAAGAACCAGCAGCCAGGATGGTCATGACATATGTAGGTGCACACAATATGCCATGGCTCTGGCTAAAAGTCAGAAGATAGGGCCCACTCTACCTAAATGAAAACATATTCTCACCACCTAAGTGAAAGCATAGATGCTAAGCACATACAAACATTAAAACTGATATATGTATTATACATATATGATTTTGCTCAATACAGCTCATTGCACATTACAGTTACCCATTGTAGTCACCCCAACAGTGACCAGGAAAATTTTTGCATCATTTGCACAAGTGTATGAGCAAGCAGTAATTACTAAGTCAAAATTATGTCATTACCAGGAATAAATACAAATTCAGTGAGAGATAAGATGCACATAAATCATTTACAATTGCTATTTATGATAAATTCAAGGCGATACTGCTCAGTGATAGGAGTCTCAATAAGAAGCTTCACTCCCTAGAGGCGCTTTTCACACTGGAGAGTGCTGACATCTGTACAGTTACACAGACATGGCTTAAAGTTTGGTACTGGGACCTCTCCAGTTCAGAATATACATCTCTGAAGTTGAGGCAAATGTAGAGACTCTTTGGCTGACAAAATTTGTTGATGACTGTAAATTGGATGCAATTTCTGAATCCCCCAAATATGTAGATATACTCCAGGATGGTCTGGAATGGACAAATAACTGTTGCTAGAGCCATGGTATAAACCTTAATACAAAAATGTATATGTATACCTTTTGAAAAGGCTTCCACTCCTGCTAATTACAGCATTGATAACACTCCAATAAGAGCAGACCCAGAGCAAAGGGACCCAGGAGCTCAGGTTGACAGGAACCTGAGTTTTGATCACCATGTGCCCATGGTAGTGAGAAAATCATTCTGTGCTGCACCTTATAGGTAACAGCATGGCATCCAGATCTAAGATTATAGTCCCACTGTACTCAGCCCTCTTAAGACCAGTAGTCAAGTACATGCACTCTTTGACATGTACCTGACCATGCATTTGCAACAGCCGGATCAGCAACAGAGGTTACTCACTAAAAGAATTCAGAGCATAAACAATATGTCCTATGCAGACCACCTAAAAGTCCTGTCCTTGTACTTGGTCTCCTACAGACTAACTAACAAGGCAAACCTCATCTGTGACATAAACTAAACATGTTGGAGGGACAGGTATGTGTCTCAGAGATTACCTCTTCTCTGGAATAGACTTCCCATTAATGTGAAACAAAGCTCCTCCCTAAGCCTATTTAAATGCAGTTTGGACAAGTGGATGGGAATCACAAATTCATTTCTGGCTTGTTACCTGTGGCCCTTATAGACAGGGGCAGTTTGTAGATGCCTTAAGGCACAGGCATATACCAAAGCTATTCTAGCCCATGAGCATTTATAATTGAGAAAATTGGGGCATAAATGGCTAAGCTTAAAAAGCCACGAGGGTTGTTAGCCTAGTAACATCCTATAATCTTACAACGCAGCAGGAAAAAAGAATAATAAAAAACTGTTTATGCAATACATTCCATTAAAGCAAGTAGCTGAGTAAGCAAGTATTAGCTCTCCACTGTGGGCATCAGACATAGGCAACCCTAAGTCACAAAGAAATGTGCAAAGGACAGGGTACATTCATCATAAGCTGCACAGTGAGAGTGTGGGGGGTTACAGATGCCAAACCTGACACCAAAGAGTCAGAATGTGAATGACTGAGAAACCAGTTAATCATCAAATATACATTGCCAGGGCCATTACCAACAGATGTATGTCATTCAGTTGTAATTTTTATGTGTGTGTGTGTGTGTGTGTGTGTGTGTGTGTGTGTGTGTGTGTGTGTGTGTGTGTGTGTGTGTGTGTGTGTGCGTGTGTGTGCGTGTGTGTGCGTGTGTGTGCGTGTGTGTGTGTGCGCGCGAGTGTGTGTGTATATGAATGAGGTGGTATGAACAAGATGCTTTTTAACATATATGGATCTGCATGAGCACATCAAAGCACTTGTGTAAGCAATAAGTCCTGGCATCTCGGACAAATGTGAGACATGCATGATAGAGTAGTCAGTTCACCATCGCCACCCTTGACCATTAGCACTACCACTACCAGGAGTTGCACTGCTAGTTCTGTGGTCCTGGCTAGAAGTTGGGGTGCTACCTGAATGTGAGTGATGTCTACTGGAGGAGCTGTCATCACAACTACATCCACGATCATATGGCCTAACACATCTGGGTGGGAACGCATCATACACTGATGGAGCAGTAGAAGCAGTGCATTTATGGCATTAGGATTAGGCACGGCAATGTCATAAATGTAATTAGACTTCTGTAGTACTGGCCATTGATATGGTGCTCTCTAGTTTGTGTAACCTAGATAAGTAGGTGGTTTGAATCCAGTAGTAAGTAACTGCTGGGAGGGTGTGTTTCTCTCTCATGATCTGTATAAATGGCTTCAACTATATATGATGTGTAGGTGTACAGTGTTAGGTGGATCTCCCACCACTTTTATTCCCTTTTAGCAGACACATCACCCTACTAAAACAATGATGATGCCTTCCATTCATAAACGTTCACAGTTATAAACTATGATCTTGTGCACTTGTGATATTTTTTACTTTGATCTTAGTCAAGAAGTTAGTTCGAAACTAGACATTACTCCTTAGACTCACTTGTGTCAGTATGAGTGTAAAAGTACATAGTTCATAGTATAGTACTAGGCTATCTGCCCTAGGGCATTTATAAGCCTAGCCATAGTGTACGTGGCTTTCGCTACCCCATGTAATGATACAAAAGTTTACAAAATAAATTTAGTTTACTGTGCCTCTGTCTAGTAATGACACAGAGATGACCCCCGGGGTAAACCTACGATCACCCATCCACTCGTCAAGATTTCTCTTGAAGAGAGTCAGTGAGGGGCTCTGCCTAACATGGACTGGGATCCTGTTCCAGAGTGCGGGAAACCTCTGGGTTATGAATCTGTCCCTCCAGCATGTCCTATTCATATTTGTGCTGAGGTTTAGATCTTTAGATCTCGTGGCTCTGATGGATTTGGATTTTTTGAGGTGGAGCATGTCCATTAATTCTGGATTGGACATGGCCTTGTACGTCAGGCACAGATCACCTCTGAGCAGGTGGTATGCTACTGAATAGAGCTGGAGCTTCTTTAGTCTGGCAGCATATGACATATGTTGGTGACCCTTGATCCTCTTGGTGAGGTACTTCTGGGGTCTCTCCAGCTGCTGCAGATGCCGGGTGAGGTACATACCAAATGGGGCATTGTACTCAATCATAGGTCTGATAAGGGAGGAATATAGGGGTACAATGACATCCTTAGATCTGGATGTGAATCCCTTCATGATAAGGTGGGCAAGGTAGAAGGTCTTTCTAACCACTTTGGCGACGTGGGTGTCAAATGAGAGGTCACTGTCAACTTGGGTCCCCAGGTCTCTGATTACTTTTTCCGTACTTAATGGATTACCAACTATGTGGTAATTTGTGGGTACTTTGTTTTTCCCAAAGGGGATGACTATACATTTTTTGGCATTTAGTTTAAGGCCATGACTCTGGCAGCAGTCGTCTGTTTCTGTAAGTCCCTTCTGAAGGATGCATGTGTCAGCTGGTGTATTGACTATGACGCCTAGTTTGCAGTCATCTGCGAACTTTGTCAGCCACAACCCCCCTATGTTTGCCTGCACATCTGAAAAATAAATGCCGAACAAGAGGTGTCCCAAGGCAGAGCCCTGTGGGACTCCACTTGGGACTGGTTTAGAATCTGACATAGCTCCAGCTATTCTGACTTTGTGGGTTCTGTCCTTTAGCCAGTTTGCAACCCATCTTGTGACATACGGGTTTACTTTTAAGCTGATGAGCTTGTCTATGATGCCTGAGTGGGGTATTGTGTTGAAGGCTTTTGCCAGGTCCAGGTAGGCTATATGAACTGCTTTGCCCTCATCGATGGCTCTAGTGACTGTTTCAAAAATGTCCACCAGGTTCAAAAGGCAGGATCTGCCTTTTACAAAGCTGAACTAGGTAGGGTCAATTGTCTGTAGGTCCCTGATGTCTTTGTTTATGAGTTCCATAATGATCCTTTCCATAGCTTTGCAGACCAGGCTGGTCAAGCTTATGGGGTGGTAGTTTCCAGGGTCTGTAGAGGTGCCTCCTTTGTGGAGTGGGACCACTATTGCTGTACGCCAGTGTTCAGGGACATATCCTGTAGTAAGGCTAAGATTAAATAGCATTCTTATGTGTGGGTTTAGCTCCTCTAGGAGTTCACGTAGCATGCAACCCGGGACACCGTCTGGTCCCATAGATGCTGTATTTTTAGCTTTGCTGAGAGCAGCTCTCACCTGGACATCTGAGATGTCAGGGAGGTTGCATTCAGCTGGGATAAATATTTCATCTTTTGGGGGTGAGGGAGGGGAGAAATTTGCACTGAACCTGTCTGCCAGTATGTTGGCAATATCTGTGAGTTCAGTGTATTTCTTGCCGTTATGAACTAACTCTGAGCATATCTGAGGGTTTCCGCCCAGGTTTCTAACATAACTGAAGAAGGCCTTGTGGTTATCTTTAGTGTCCTTAGCGATTTTTCTCTCAAAGTTGGCCTTTGATGATTTTATGAACGAACGTAGTTTTTTGCTAGTGCTGATCAGAGATGCCTTCCCTTTATGGGATTTTGCTCTGTCTTGCAGTAGCTTCCTTCTCTTGTTATAAAGTTTGTTTATGGCTGGGGTCCACCAGATAGGACGCCTGCCTTTGGTGGAAAGGGTCTTGGTTTTATTTGGGATTGCATGATCCATGCATTCTTGGAGATGTCCGTAGAAAGCATTTGTGAAGGATTCAGCAGTGTGGGATATGGTTTCCACTGGCCCAGGGGGCTTGACGGATACCATTTCTGTCCTAAGGAGTGTAAAGTCAGCTTTTGAGAAGTTTCTCACTGTGGTCTGCTGGGGGTGGAGGTGGGATATGAATATCTAGGGTTATTAGTTTGTGGTCTGATCTCACTAGTGAGGGGTATGCTTCCGGTGTTGAGCATTTTGTCCCCATGTTTGTGATGATCAGGTCAAGTATATTATTTCCCCTTGTGGGAGAGGTGACTAGTTGTTCCATCGCATTTAAATTGATGAATTCCAGGAACCTTTGGGCTAGGGTGTTAGGGCTTGAATAATGCACCCAGTCTATGTTTGGGTAGTTGAAGTCTCCCAATATGATGGTATTTGGTGAGATATTCATATCCTCCAGTGTCTTCAGGAAGGCTGAATGGAGTTCCTGAGATTGAGAGGGTGGCCTGTAGCATGCTACAAGTTGTATAGCAGTTTTGCCTACGGTTAGTTGCACATGGATGGTCTCTGATGCTTCGTGCATTGCCACTAACCTGGAGGTGTGGGTGTCTTTAATGAATATGGACACTCCCCCTCCTTTTGTGGTTCGGCCCACATTTTGGGGCCGAAATGCATGATACGAGGTATAACCTGATAGGGCTGGGGTGCTCTCAGGAGCCTTGAACCAAGTTTCAGTTACTGCACAGACATTGATGCTCTCCATACTGAGGAGTGCTTCGAGAGCCTGCATCTTGAGATTTAGACTTCTGTCATTGAGCAGCATTACCCTTAGTTTTTTTCCTTTTTTGTTTTCTAAGGTGGTGGGTTTGTCTTTTGAGCCTTGCCTAAAAAAGGCACTATGGGGGTGGCAAGAGCCTTAGCCAATATCCGGAAGCCCAGTGGTGACAGGTATAATCCGTCCCTTGCGAAGCAACGTGGCTTGTCCAGCATGTCATCCCAAGCAGACAGACATTGGATCCCCCTAGAATGACACCAGTAATTGAGCCAATTATTAAAGCTGATCATCTTGTCTTTGTATTGTGAGGGCAAGATGCTGCTCAGGGTCAGGGTGATACCAGCCTTGGCTACATAATCAGAGAGCTCCTCTATGTCTCTTTTTATGTAGTCCAAGGAGGTACATCTCAGGTCATTCACGCCGGCATGGACAATGACGGAGTCATATTTGTACTTGCTTTGGAGTGACCTGAGTGCTTGTGTTATGTGGCGGATCCTAGCACCCAACAGGCAGCTCACCATTACCCTCTCCTTGTTCAGCCTAGTAAGTGGAACGTCAGTGTGCCTGACTATAGAGTCACCTATTACTAGTGTATCAGGCAAGGTATTTCGCCTTAAGGGCTGTGATTGTTTGGCACACTGACTTAGTGTACTATGTGTTGCATGTGCTGTGTTTTGAGGTGGTGTTTTCTTGGGTGTATGCCTTGGGAGCCTCTGTTGTTTTGGTAAGTTTTTTATTAGAGCCTCCGAGTATGTCTTTGTGTTTTTATGTGTTTGGTTTGCAGTTGTGGTTGGTTTATGTGAGGCTGGGTTTAGTGTGTGTGTGTGGCTACCTTCTCCTCATGTCTGATCTTGCTAGTCCTGTGTTGAGAGAGTTCAGCCTCCAGTTTGGCTTGCATCTCTCACATGTGTTTGTGTTTGTTGGGAGGAGGAGAAGGTTGTCTGTGTACATGAGACAATTGTAACATTGTCTCAGGATTCCCAGATTAACCAGCTGAACTGGAGAGGATGTCAGTAATATACCACTCAACATGCTAGAATAGTATAAGGGAGTGATGTGAAACTGGGTCAGTGAGGACTTTGAAGGGAAGTGGGTATTAACATGGGTTGTAGGTGGATGTAGTGCTTATGTTAGTTTAAGGGTGCTTCACTTGAAAAAAAGGTTTTAGGAGCAAGTGCTAGGCTTATAACATAGCGAATAGACTGATTTTGTTGACAGTAGAGCTTTCTTAAGGGAAAAAACTGAAGTGCAGACTTGGCAGAGCCAGGAATAGTTTAAGCCTGTTTAACCGGCACTGCGCTATGCGCACAATTGCGCAAAGCCACGCAAAGGCGGATTTTTAAACAGGGAACTTCAAAAGAGCTGGAAATGGTCCAAAATGACCAATTACTACAAGCTCTTGTGCTGAGGTCACTCCTTCAGGGACAGATAGGCTGCTCAAGGCTCCCCACTCCCACTGGTGAGCAAAGAAACTTCCTTCTATCCAAGTAAGGCAATGGACAACACAGGAACTACACCACAGTCCAGAATACAGCAAAGCCTGTATACTGGTCTAAACTAGTCGAGAAAAGGCGGGAAAACAAGGATATTTTTTTGGGGGGGGTTATGTTTTTTGAGTTTAAAAGTGCACAGAAATGCAGGAAACAGTAATAAATCAATTACACAGGCTAGCACACTTTAGTGGGTAGCCTCAACAGTTAAATTTAACAAACAAACTTTCGACCAACTGTAACTTAAGTGCAGATAATGTACAATGCAGAAAACAGGTAATAAAGCAGTTTAAACTTGTTCAAAGTAAGAAAAAGAAGGTCTCTCAGGTAAAACAGCAAAAAAATACTTAGATCAGGAAAGTAGTCGCTTTTCTCAATTCTCTGCTGCTAGCACCACTCTGCAGGACCACGAGGATCTGTTTCTGAGTAGTATAGCCAGAAAAAATGCTCAGAGGTGGAGTTTTAAACAGGAAACTTCAAAAGAGCTGGAAATGGTCCAAAACAACCAATTACTACAAGCTCTTGTGCTGAGGTCACTCCTTCAGGGACAGATAGGCTGCTCAAGGCTTCCCACTCCCACTGGTGAGCAAAGAAACTTCCTTCTATCCAAGTAAGGCAATGGACAACACAGGAACTACACCACAGTCCAGAATACAGCAAGGCCTATATACTGGTCTAAACTAGTCGAGAAAAGGCAGGAAAACAAGGATTTTTTGGGGGTTTTTTTGTTTTTTTAGTTTAAAAGTACACAGAAATGCAGAAACAGTAATAAATCAATTATACAGGCTAGTGCACTTTAGTGGGCAGCCTCAACAGTTAAATTTAACAAACAAACTTTCGACCAACTGTAACTTAAGTGCAGATAATGTACAATGCAAAAAACAGGTAATAAAGCAGTTTAAACTTGTTCAAAGTAAGAAAAAGAAGGTAGATAAAAATGTTGCCACCCCATATCTATTGTGTACATGTATAGCTGGAGTTTTCTTTTTCAATACCTTCTTTCCATTTTAGCAAAGACAACTCTTTTGTTGAATACTGATGAAGCAATTTGTTAAAATATGCCTTTTCAAAAGCTAGAAGTAAGCCTCTGCCTGTGCTGTAAGGAAATGCCACAATGTTCTGTAGCTTGTTGCCTTAGAAAGCCATTAGATAAAATCCAAGATTATCCATGCATTGCGCATGATTATGATTCTACTGTCCACAATGATAACTGCATTATGCAACAAGTGTGTTTGCTTATACCTAACACCATCCAGTATTTTGTGACAAGGAAGTAGACCATGCCACTATTTTAACCAAATTGCGGGTGCACATATGTCTTGCAGCAGTAAGATGATGCAATGCCTTCAAATACACACTGTCTCACAATTGTGGCATGACTTCACCTGTAGCACAGTTAGTCTACATAATATCATGTAGCTTATGTGGTCACATAATTAGGTGTTTGGCCCTCACAGTGATTGAGTAATATCAGTGTGCGTCAGTGTACTGCTGTGTATGAATAATAGCCACCACTATTGTAATGTGTATAATTACAGTTGTAGAGGCGTCCGCTATCACTTTTACCTCAAGCAACTGCTTTGCAATACAATGATATGATGTCACAACTTCACATAAGTTATATCGCTCAGTTGTAGTAAGACTTTACCTATGGCATTTTGGTTAGTTGGTTAGGATAGTCTGCAACATACCCATAGTCAGGAATATGAAGCTAGAAACATAAATGGATGTAGCCATGTACTGATAGCACTCAACACACACACTGCCTGTGATATATCTGACACAATACCTCTGGTCATCAAGTGGATAGGCCCAGAGTTGAGACCTATGCAGACAGACTGCATTCCATGTTAAACTAGTATGTACACACAAACCCTGTAACACTTGTTTTATACAATGCATACAACAACGCTACTCACACTCTGTCTGTAGGTCTGGAACCTCATACAAATATGTAGCTGGCCTGAGTGTACAAGTTCTCTTGTAAGAGGTATTTCTACCTGCTGTCTGTAACACTGCTGCCCACACACAGGAAGGATGTCCACCATACAGGAAAGGTAAAGGGACCACACCCACATCATGTAGGGATTTATAGTAGTGGGTTGCCATGACAGTGGGAATTGGAAGTTCTACACACCATACTGCATGCAGGTAGCAAGTGTAGGACACTGACTGGTGCAGAGGCCATCACCTGATCATGTGCATCACCTACAAAATCCATGCTGCAATCTATTCAAAGCAGCTCAATCCATTTACTGGAAAGAGACTGAGAGAGAGAGCAAGGCAAAAAAAACATCCAGCAAACTATCCAGAAGAGACATCATTCCCACAACAGGTATGTGAAGTATATATGCATGTAATTGGCTGTAGTACTTGGTCCATAATAATGGGATAGATGATGTGGAATGATTTATATGTGCCATCAGGTGTTGTGATGATATTCAGCTAAACAACTGCTAAGGACAATAGAGTCTGTCCCTGTAGGTAGTGGGCCATACCTGTCAACTGTGCAGAGCAGCACTGACTGATAAGATGTAAGCCATCTCAGTGTATGTTGTATAATGGGAAGCATGTATATTACTGTGGCCAATAGCTGGTGGTAGACATAATGCCATAATGATGGCCACGTGGGATCCACAGCCAATCACTTGCAGGATACTCAGGTGAATCTGTATTGTAGCATGCTGGAATGCCATAGGTGTGTAATAGGTTACCTGCAATCTGACCCTAGATATACCCCCCTAATGTTAGGCTGTGTCCATATGTGGCACCTGTCTGTGTTGTAGCAACGCAGAAGAGTGCAGCTGTGTAGGAAGGTGTTTTGAAATTGTGGACCTGATGTCTGAATGTACCCCATATATAGGTATGTATAGGTGTATATATATATATATATATATATATATATATATATATATATATATATATATATATATATATATATATATATATATATATATATATATATATATATATATATATATATATATATATATATATATATGTATAGTCCCAAAAGCAGGCAACGAGAGTACAAGCAGTTTATTGCTACACAGTCTGCCCCACAGACCGGTTTCGCTTACAAAAGCGTCATCAGTGTGATACACAACGCATGTACGTCCAGTTTATAACATCTTCACACTTAAAGAGATATCAACCTTTTTAATTACATCATATTGTAAATGAATGGAAATACATAACCCATACTTTTATGACAAATATGGAGACCTAATCAACCAGCCATAATAACTAATTGGGTATTTTGAAACTCACTCAAATGCAATATTATAGTGAATATACACATAAACCCTAAAAACTACTAGGCTGATAGCCTACTAAAACTTAAACCTTTGTTAGCCCTAGTTAGGGCTAGGATCAGGGATACTAAGCAGTTTTTATTGCTGATGCAAGATTTACAGCTCCCTGCTGATTCCATGTTGGGAACTTTGGATGTACAATCCCTGTATACAAAGAAGTGCAGTTTCGCGTTAGTGGGACACTACTATCATATTTCAAAATAGTGTAATTTCGATCTATGGTAGTAGACCCATATACATATATATATATATATATATATATATATATATATATATATATATATATACATGTATGTCCACAGATATACAGATACCCATATGTCGACATATATAAACACATATATACATCATATATATCTACACATATATATCTACACATATATAGATATATATCTATAGGCACATGTCTACATATATACAAACACACACACACACATATATATGTATGTAAATACATGTCCCCTATATTACCACCACAGTGCTGCATGCTATGTGCAAGGGAACAGCACACATAGCAATGCACACAGATATATATACAGCTGTTAGTGTGTGCAACATGGACAGGTATGCCACATGTGAACCCCTTGTTGGGACCACATTGCCCTTGTCTAAATCCAGATATTCTCCTAATAAGACTTCCCCCTTTTTTTTCTCTCTTATTCAACTGATGTGTATATATCTGGATTTAATGTTTTATTACCATATCCAAAATGTGGACACACTGGTTTTACAATCACAATGTTTAATATTAATTATAATGCGATGTGAAAGTAATACATTTGAAACAATGGTCGGGGAACATGTAGTATACAAGTTTTGGTTCCTGTATCTTTAATCGCAGTGAATCTATTTAATTTATTTAATTTATTTAATTGATTAAATGAAACAATGACGTCATAATGAATTATTTAAACATGGGGATTTTGGAAGTGTCAGTGTTTGTCTGAAGAAGTTCAGGCATTGTTTTGAACGAAAAACGCCTAGTGTGTGTTTTACGTTTATTGTCTTTTAACAAAAGCACCGCTTGTTAATAAACTTCGTGGATATTAACAGAAGAAGTTTTGCCTCGTATGTACTTGTGGTACCAATGTTTTCTTTTCACTGCCGTATTGAGTTGTGTTAAAACTGTCTGTTTGGTTATTGGTTTGTTTCGAAGCTTTGGTGACCATGCATAGAAGATGGATAACTCGCAGGAAGGGGAGAACCCTACACAAGGAAACTTAACCCAATTATTTGAACTAATTAATGTACGCTTGGATCGGTTGTCTGAAAAGGTAGACGGAGTGAGTAAAATTGGTAGAACCACAACGGAACCTTCAAGCAACACTGACCACAGTCCAACCCAGCAACAGGGGATACTTAAAGGCAAAGCAACGACACCACCATGTGGACAGCTGGGGGAACGGAGTAAAGGCGCCTTGGCATTTTCAACTGACAATTTTGATCCAGGGAGCTGGCTGAATGATGAACTGAATTTGGATATTTCACAAGACGTTGCCCCAAGTTTAACTGAAAACACAAGTAAGTCCACTTTGGTAGAAAAACTTAAATTATTTGACACCAAGTTTTTAAAGTTAAGAAAATCCAACTGGAACTGAACTATTTCAACAGATGAATTAAAGAAAAGACAGTTCCTAAGGGCCTTAGATTATTTTCATACCCAACTGGTTTAGAATTTGGGTCCGATTTTTTCAATGAATTAACTGCACTGTATAATAACCATGGGTTGGAAATTCTACAATGTATGGTGAAACATTATCAAATAACATTGGGGGTCCTGATAAAAGAAACCATGATATTGGAAAAAGAAATTAAGGATGACCTGGACTACTTTAGATACGAGTTTGAATTCAACAGAACTCTATCTAGTATTGGCCAACAAATGGTGAAATTAAAAGCGACAAAGGTAAAATAACTGGACAGAGATCTAAAAGCATATAGGGAGGAGTTGGCTTTTCCTAAACCCCCAGGCTCACAAAATAGAGTGGGGAGACCGAAGATGAACCCAAACCAATCTAAAATAAGGGATCAACCACGGGGGTATAATAATGGAAATACCTCTGAGGGACATATGGGAAGTACCCCCAACACAGACTTGGATTTCGAGAATGTGGAATCTAACTATTTTGCAGATGAACTGGGGGAACTAAACCCTAACCATCATCCTTTGGAGGATGGTGAGTGGCAACCACAAGGCCCTCAAAAAAACTACAGAGGGGGGGCAACTGGAAATCGAACCCACCGCTTGGGAAGAAGAGACATTACAACACCCACAGCACCAACAAGTAGTAGGGTTGACTTTATTTGAGACTGTGACTAATAAAGATGGGGACTTTAAAATATATAATTACACCGAGTGTTGTATCGACCAAGGCTTGGTGGAATTATTTGCAAAAGGTCTTACATTTGTGCCAATGAGGACTTGTAATTTGGTGGAGCTCTTAATTGACCTTAAAATGTTTATACGCAAGTTAAATTTAAATATTATGTTTGAGAATTCTAACCCCAATGATAATGAGCTGCGAGTAACTAGTAGTTTTAACCCACCTCAAAATGTACTGTTATGTATGTTTGAACAACTTTGTGAAAATGAATTTAGAGAAACAATTGGTAAGGGTCCAAGAAATAGGTACAATGGTAATATAACAGAAGAGGAGAGAAATCTATTAACACTACTTAGGAGCCTCCCACTCAGGCTTATGAAACCAGATAAGGGGGGCGGACTTGTAGTAGTGTATAATGCAGACTACTCCAATATAATGTTAACACTACTGAAAAGGGACACTTACGAAATGGTAAGTAGGAACCAATTAAACCAGGCATATCACAACATCAAACTTTTTATTAGTGATCTGTTTATTGACGGGTTAACTAATATTGAACAAAACCATTATTTAACAATGTTGGCCCCAAGGATTCCAAAAATTTTTGGTATCCCTAAGTTCCACAAGGACTTAGGGAATCCACCGTTTAGAACACTAGTAGATGCGAGGCAATCAATAACCTATCCTTGTGCAAAACTGGTGGACTCTATTCTTAAGAACTATGTGAATAAGGAGGAACAAATCCTAAAAGACTCATGGTCCTTTTTGGAATGTATGCAAACTACAGCATTTGACAATACTCTAAATTTTCTAACAATAGATGTTTGTGAGTTATACTCATGTATCCCACAAGATATGGGTATTCAGTGGGTAGTTGAGTTTATCGGTTCAAAGGGGGCCACAAGTAATGAATGTAATCTGGTGGAACAGTTACTAGATATCATACTAAAGAATAATTTTGTTTCCTTTGAAGACAAACTATTTTTGCAAAAAATAGGCGTAGCAATGGGGTCCCCAGTGGGGGCAAGTTTTGCAAACTTGGTAATGGCCCACTGGGAAACTACCCATATTTTAAACAGCCACTGGTACACAAACATACAGATGTACAAAAGGTACCTGGATGATATTTTTATTTTATTAAAAGGGCATGAAGAACAAGCAGATAAATTAGTTGAGTACCTAAACTCTACTACTAGTTTTCTAAAAGTTCACAAAGAACTTTCAGGAAAATACTATTTGTTTCCTTGACATTGAGCTGAGCAAGAACCAAGAGGGGTATATATCAAAAATTCACAGGAAAAATACATTTTCTAACACCTATCTTCATTTTTTCAGTTCACACCCCCGTCACCAAAAGAAATCTGTGGTGAAAGGCCAACTTGTCAGGGCAGCAAAAATGATTACATTGGACGAAGATTTTGAAAAGGAATGTAACAATTTGTACACAATGTTTTCCCGTAGGGGTTATCCAGCTTCATTCCTTGAAGGAATTTTCCAAGAAGTTACATTAAAAAGGAGAAAGGGTACTTATCAAGCAATATTGAAAACAAAAATTGCGACTGATTCAACTAACCAGGTAGATCATTTTGAGATATGTGTAGGAAGCGTGGTCACCAACATTGACCTAGGAGCATCCTCTGTCAATACGGCAGTGAATAATAAGAATTTTACTACAGCGTTCATATTTACATTTTGCCCAGAGGCACCAGACATTTGTAGAACAGTTAGGAAATATTGGCACTGTCTATCACTGGACAAAGAATTAATGGAAATTCTCAATTATGGTCCCACCATTACATTTAGGAGAGGCACAAATATGAAGCAATTACAAGAAAGGAAACCTAAAGTGAGCAAAGAGAAGGGAGGGACAAAAAAATGTGGAGCATGTAGGTACTGCACCTACATAGAGACATCGGATATCTTCACCATTAGGAAGGAGACTTTCCATGTTAGAGAAACTTATAATTGTAATAGTAAAAGAATAGTTTATTTAGCCCAGTGTAGACAGTGCCCGTCATTCTATTTAGGGAAGACGGATAGACGTTTGAGGGATAGAATCTACGAACATATTTACGCCATCACTAAGAACAAAGAAAAGAACGCTCTTGCAAGACATTGTGCAATAAATATTGGCCACTCATTTAAATTTATGGCCATTAGCCAAGTACACACAAGCGTACTAAACTTAGTGAATGAAAATTAGCTGAAATTAGAACTGGAAAAGAAAGAACTTAGTTGGCAGCTTCACTTAGCAGCCTGTAGAGAACCAGGACTGAATGAAGCATGCTCAATTTCATGCATATTAAAACTCAGAAGTTTGTTAAGGTGAATAGACAAGCGTCCTGTTAGTAGGATTTTTATAGTTTTTTAACGTATGCTTTGGCTATAAATTATTAATAAACAGATCATTTATAGCCCAACCTAACACCTGGTGAGGGTATTGAGTATTAAACAATAAAAGTGAATGGGCAACAAAAAACATATGTTAGGTAGAGTTAGATTTGTTAGAGGTTTTGATTATAATATTTTTTAATTTTTAATAGCATTTTTGGTTTAAAAAGGTCAAGGTGGTTCCCTTTGTTGGGAGTGCTACTAATAGACCTCATTTACTTGTTATTTTAACAACTTGGAATGAATTTTAAATAAGTTGAAGTCAACTTCAATATTAATTGAAGTAGGGTTACCCTTGCAGTAATAGTTTTTAGGTATAAGAGACGAAGTATATACACATCAGTTGACTAAGAGAGAAAAAAAAAAGGGGGAAGTCTTATTAGGAGAATATCTGGATTTAATGTTTTATTACCATATCCAAAATGTGGACACACTGGTTTTACAATCACAATGTTTAATATTAATTATAATGCGATGTGAAAGTAATACATTTGAAACAATGGTCGGGGAACATGTAGTATACAAGTTTTGGTTCCTGTATCTTTAATCGCAGTGAATCTATTTAATTTATTTAATTGATTAAATGAAACAATGACGTCATAATGAATTATTTAAACATGAGGATTTGGAAGTGTCAGTGTTTGTCTGAAGAAGTTCAGGTATTGTTTCGAACGAAAAATGCCTAGTGTGTGTTTTACGTTTATTGTCATTTAACAAAAGCACCGCTTGTTAATAAACTTCGTGGATATTAACAGAAGAAGTTTTGCCTCGTATGTACTTGTGGTACCAACGTTTTCTTTTCACTGCCGTATAGGTAGTGTCATGTTTGGCATCCCTTTTATTGTATGGGCGAGTCAGAGAGAGGTGTCATTCCCTGGGTTTCTACTGTGTCGGTGTATGTGCTACACGTTGCCTCTTTGCCAAAACCTGGGCATACTGAGCATGCCTCCTTCTGCCTATAGGGGCAGGCTCAGGTTGTTCCTCCTCCGAGTCACTCTGTGCCTGTGCTGGCCTTGGCAATGGTGGGGAGCTGTGTGGCCCTACCCCATGCTGTTCCTGCTGCAGCTGTTTCTGCAGAATCATATTGTGTAGCAAGGCACATACAATGATAACTTGGATACATGTAGCTGGAGAGTACTGCAAGGCTCCGCCAGGTATGTCCAGGCGCCGGAACCGTGAGCATCCCAAACACATGCTCTATTATGATTCTAGTCTGTGCATGTGTCTCATTATGGAGTTTTTGTTTAGGTGTGTGCATTTTTGATGGGTGTCATCAGCTATGGCTCCAGTGCATAACCAGCATCCCCCACTAAGTGGCCATATGGGATGTCCCCACTGGTAAATCTCTGGTACAGCTGCGTCATATGCCAGATGTGGGAGTCTTGATAGCTTCCAGGGCTGCCAGCACACATATTCATCACACATGACCTGGCAGTTGATGGAGAAAAGCCCTTGTGGTTTATGTAGATCCTACCCCACTCATCGGGTGGTGTTTTGATGTGTATGTGCATGCAGTCTAAGCACCCACTACCTCAAGGCATTCTGCTATTTGGTGGAAGACATGCATATTGCTGGTCAATGCCTCACGAGTGTTGTGGAAATATATGTGCTCACCGGCATGTGCTGACATGGCATCCAAGAACTAGTGGAGTACCCTGGATGCTGGTGCCTGTGAGATCCCCATGATATTCCCAGTTGGCCTGTGGAAGGTGCCTGTGGCTAGTATTCTTAAGACTACACATACCTTGGTATCCACTGGGATGGGTTCCCCTCTGTTGGTTCTGTGTGTGAGGCGTGGCTGGCACAGCTCAACAATTTGCTGTAGGAGGTCCCTGTCCACCCTATAGCACTCCACTATCTTCAGCTTATCCCTGGTAGGTTACCCTGGGTCTGTGCACTCTTCTTCTTCTCCTCACTGTGAGTTGATCATCAGCATTGTCATCCTCACCACCCTCAGCCTCTTCTACATGTTGATGTATGAGAGTGAAAGCAGCTCCTATCATTTTGTTGCTTTTGTTAGTTAAAATTTCCCCATTTGTGTACACCAGTGGTGTATAGTTTGTGGGAAAAACCAGAGGGAAAGGTGTTTGCATAGTTTATAGTAGTGTGCTAGGCTGTGCTGGGCTGCTGCCTGTGTAATTGGCTGGTTCTGATACATTTCACCTGCCAGCTATGCTAGTTCTCCTTGATTACCTTCCTACTGCTATTTTTCCTTCCCGTTGCCTTCCTGATTAAGCCCGAGGCACTCTGCACAAACCCAGTGCTCACATGTCAACAGAGCTGCTATTTCCTGTTTGTTTGGTTTTTTGCTGTTGTTTAAAACCCGATGTGTGGCACGTACACCTGTTTAGGCAATGTAAACACTGTTAGGCAGCTTCAGACACACACCCTAGCTTAGCTGTGCTTAGCTAAGGGCAAACACGGGCCACAGGGCTCCAATAAGCTTGCAGCACACATGACACCCCCCCTTATGAAGTCAACTAGCTCTTAGGCTTACACTGTGGTCTTACTACACCTATATGGTTGGGTGCAAGTTAGCACTGAGGGGAAATCTGTGATCCAGTATCATTGCCCTCATTTGCATAGGATTAACTGCTAATGCATGGTTACAAATCCAACACTCAGCCTTCCCCCTTAGCAGCCACTATTCCATGGTCTTGTGTTTTACCTGCCATTGACTATTATGGCAAAATTATGAATTTGGTTTAAAAGCTTATTTCCAGCTTTTTAAATTATTTTCGGGCTGATCCCGTTTGTGCACTGCTGCCCTGCGCTTAAACGGCCAAAATCGGCCAACAAAAAAAAGTAAATTTTTATAATTTTGAAATTATTTTTCATGCCTATTGCCATATAGTTGGCCTTTGGCATGCCTAAACCTTCTAATAAATGCATTTGTACAAGCTGTCATTCCTCCGTTTTGTAGTTTGCAGAAATGTATTCAGCTACTGGCTGAATACATTTCTGAAGTCTATACTATTCCTGCATGGACGTCTGCCTGCTTCCTGGATCGCTAATTCACCTCATTTGCATGATTTTCACCTGCAAATGAGATAATTAGCATACAGGGGCTGTGTCCATGCAGGAATAGTGCAGGAGCACTCGTGCACGTCCCGAGAACTTATTCCTGGATCGCACGGCAGCCATATTGCCTGCAGCAGTTCTTGCACTATTCATGCATGCTGTGCAGAGCTTGCTGAATCCTGGGGATTGTTTCTATATTTTCCATTGTGCATAGAATAATGTGCATTTACTAGGCGATAACATATTACCAAACATACATCATGTTTACCACAGTCATGAAACAGTTCAAGATCGCCTCTGTTATAGTCTGTGTGTTCTTTGACAGAAAAAAGGAACTTCCAGAAAACAAGTGAAACTGAAAGGAACACAAGCAGACCAGCAGTCCTGTCTGAATACAATTTAAAAACCTGTATTGTCAGATGAGAAAGCATGAGCTCTCAGAAGAATTCTGAAGAAAGGAGTTGTCAGGGGGACTCCTGAGAAGGTACTTAGACTGAAGGGAAGTTAGATTTAATTTAAAAGGCTGCACACATCTGAAGAATTTGGCCTACTAGATTAGAAAAGCTGTTTGGAAATATGTTCCTCTGTGTCTGATTGTGTTACAGGGGCAGGAAGAGCATCAGAAAAATGACCAGTTTGAGAAGACAGCAGAAATTATTTGTATGTAACATATGTGGTCACAGCTTACCATGAGGAGTTATCACTAGGCACATCTTGGTGTCATCTGTGATTGTCTTGGATATGTACTCAACTTTGTGGTCTGCAGGTATGTATAATTTTTCCACTTGTTTCGTGTTTTATTCAGCAGTCCCATCTAAGGTTATGCTAGCATATTGTAATTATAACGGGTGCATATAATCTGCTTAGCTGTAGTTTGCTTGTGTTTATAATTTAATATTGTTTTGTATATTTTTTTTATCTTGTTATGCTTTTCCAGAGGATCCATTGGTCATGAAATAACAGACTCATGACTACCACAGTATTTACCTAGTCAAAAGGCATGCATGTAGGCAGGTCAAGATCATTTGTATGTCCCTTACCAGTAAGATATACATCCAGTATGTATGTTGCTGGTGACTTGTGATTGCTGCCTGGTTAGGAGAGATGTAGACGTCAGAAAATAATCAGTAGAAGTAGTTATTGGTGCATACGGCATGATATTTGACACTCAAAAGTTATCATCATGGTGGTTGTCCATTTTTACCAATTTATACCTTCTATTAGCCCATCCATCATGATTTTGGGCACAACAGGGATAATAAAAAGATAGAGGCCCATTGATAAAGCACAGGCAACATTTGTTGATGTAGTGCTACTAATGAGTACGACGCCAGCTCTCCCTCCATCACAGTTTGTTCAGAGGTGTGTCATTTGTGATTGTTGTCACTACAATGGTACTATAGAGGAAGTACTAGCACTCATCACATTGCATTATTCCCTAAGATGCCAACCAGTTAATTTATTATTTATTTGACATTTGTTAACTGGGTTGGTCCAACTGAGCCAGAGCCCCATTTTCAGTGGAGACCAGTGGAGAAAAGCTCCAAATGCACATACAAACATATAATAAAAAAAGTACAATAGACAAAATGATTAGTAAATGGTTAGTAATGACCTTTGGTGCTATATGAGTACTACAAAGGCTAGTAGCATCATTCACTGTAGTATATTGCTGAAGGGCATATCATTGGTGATGTTTGGCAATCTTGGAGTACTTTAGGCATTGCATCAACATTTACCGTGATGTACTTCAGGGGTACATTGTTGGCAGTCATTCATGCCACAGGTGTACCACACAAGTAGCCACTCTTGTCTAACATACTGAATTGTACAGCAGTGGATTGCTGGCAGCTCTGGGTACTTTAGCATTACTGAAAACATGGCTGCACATGCTCATCTTACTGGCTTACTAAAGGGTGAATGAGTCACTGGCAACTTAAAACCCTGTATTGTACAACAAAGGTGGACACCTGTGTACATTGTACAGGATTGATAACAAACCTGCCTCTAGTGACTTCGGGTGGTGTAGAGCTTGTATATGTATGGCTACAACTGTTACCATGTTATAATGTCCATTAGCATGTCTTCATTAGCTTTCAGCTTGGAACACATTGTGCATTGCCAGTTTTCTCCTGTCTCTATACTTTCTATTGAGCACAATGTGTGCATTTATATGATACATGGTGGCACAATGCTGTTTGTTAGAATCATTTGTCAATACACTGTGACATGTTTGTTGTGTGCCTGTAATTCTAATCTGTACACAGTGTGCTTATGCTAACTACACCATACACAGCATTCAAATATGTGCATAAAGCTCTGTTCATCTCCTTTGACCACCTGTGCTGGTGTGCAAAAGCCAGGTTGCTATCAAATGGTTTACAAAGGAAAGTATAATAGTTTCCTGGTGCAGGGCACACCTGTGGATTTCTTATAGTGGTGTCAAGTTGTAGACTGCACTGTGAATCATTACTGAGTAGTATAAGATTAATTTTAAAACATTCCTTGTGGCATATGGATCATTATTTTCTTATCCATACTTGATCCACAACCAACAGAAATTATACAATCTCATTTGCTATCAACAAAACAGGCTATCTACTTTTATCATCTTTACTAATAAATCTGTACAGAATGGTATTTTATATTTTTAAATTTTATAAATGTTTGCACATTTCTGTGTCATGATTTTCAAAGGCTCAAGACACAGATACAAAGACTAGGGCAGGCAGGCCCAATTTTTTATGTGAGAATTCATACGTTCTTAGGTGTATACTAAACTAATGAACACAAGGCCCCTTATAAGTCTCTCTAATAAACCTAACTTTAACCTACAAATATGGTTTGTATAAGGGTGATTTGCTAACTACCTCTGTTATTCAAAGACATAGGAACCAGATGTGGGGAGATTTTGTGTTTACCAATCCATTGGTCCAAGTTGCACTTAAATAAGTTTAGGGAGGAACTCTGCTTCACAAAGACGTGTAGCCTATTGCAGAGAATAGGAATTCTCTTCTAAGAAACAGATCTGTGTCTACAACATGTCCTATTTATGATGCAAGCAAAATTGTTCCAGACACTAGGAATTGTCTGAAAAATATATATGTCTCTCCAAACATGTCCTATTTATGTCGCAACCAAAATTTAGGACTTTTAATCTAGTAGTTCTAATGTTGTTTGTTTCATGGTCCAGGGATGCCTCATATAGGTTCATAGGTTCATACTAGGCTATCTGCCCTAGGGCATTTATAAGCCTAGCCAGAGTGTGTATGGCTTTCGCCACCCATTTTAAATTAATTTTGCTATGCCCTTTTTCGAGGTTAGTATACTGTGCCTCTGTCTAACAGTGACACAGAAGTGATACCCGAGGTAAACCTATGATCTCCCATCCACTCATCAAGATTCCTCTTGAAGAGAGTCAATGAGGGACTCTGCCTAACCTGGACTGGGATTTTATTCCAGAGTGAAGGGAGCCTCTGGGTTATGAATCTGTCCCTCCAGCATGTCCTATTTATTTCAGTGCTGAGGTTCAAGTCCCTCGAGCTCGTAGCTCAATGGGATTTGGATTTTCTGAGGTGCAGCATGTCCATTAATTCCGGGTTGGACATGGCTTTATACGTCAGGCACAGATCGCCTCTGAGCAGGCAGAATGCCACTGAGTAGAGCTGGAGTTTCTTTAACCAGGCAGCATACGGCATCTGTTTGAGCCCCTTGATCCTCTTGGTGAGGTACTTTTGGGGTCTTTCCAGTTGCTGCAGGTGTCTGGTAAGGTACATCCCAAAAGGGGTATTGTACTCAATTATGGGCCTGATGAGAGATGAGTAAAGAGGCACGATGACCTCCCCTGATCTAGATGTGAATCCCTTCATGATTAGGTGGGCTATATAAAATGTTTTTCTAACCACTTTGGCCACATGTTTGTCAAATGAGAGATTACTATCAACTTGGGTCCCCAGGTCCCTAATTACTTCTTCTGTACTTAATGGATTACCACCTATGTGGTAATTTGTGGACACTTTGTTTTTGCCAAAGGGGATGACTATACACTTTTTGGCATTTAGCTTGAGGCCATGGCTCTGGCACCAGTTGTCTGTTTCTATGAGGCCCTTTTGGAGGATGCTTGTGTCGGCTGGAGAGTCTATTATGGCACCCAGTTTGCAGTCATCTGCGAACTTGGTCAGCCACAGTCCTTCCATGTTGGCCTGTACCTCCGCGAAATATATACCAAACAAGAGAGGTCCCAGGACTGAGCCTTGTGGGACACCACTTGTAACAGGTTTGGAGTCTGACATGGCTCCAGCTATTCTAACCATGTGGGTTCTGTCCTTGAGCCAGTTTGCAACCCATCTAGTGACATAGGGGTTTATATTTAAGCTGGTGAGCTTATCTATAATGCCTGAGTGGGGTATTGTATCGAAGGCTTTTGCGAGGTCCAGGTAGGTTGTGTGGACCACCTTCCCCTTGTCAATGGCCTTGGTGACAGTTTCAAAGAAATTGACCAGGTTTAAGAGGCAGGATCTGCCCTTAACAAAGCCGAACTGGGTAGGATCCAGTATCTGTAGGTCCCCAATATCTTTATTTATAAGGTCCATGATGATTCTTTCCATAGCTTTGCAGACCAAGCTAGTGAGACTTATGGGGCGATAGTTTCCAGGATCCGTTGAGGCACCACCTTTGTGGAGAGGGACCACTGTTGCTGTACGCCACTCTTTGGGTACATATCCTGTAGTAAGGCTGAGATTGAACAGTAGTTTTAGATTTGGGTTTAGCTCTTCTTGGAGTTCATGTAGGATGCAGCCCAGGACACCATCTGGTCCCATTGATGCTGTGTTTCTTGCTTTGGAGAGGGCAGCTCTTACCTAAGCATCTGAGATGTCAGGGGGGCAGC
This sequence comes from Protopterus annectens, assembly GCF_019279795.1. Classification (NCBI taxonomy): domain Eukaryota; kingdom Metazoa; phylum Chordata; order Ceratodontiformes; family Protopteridae; genus Protopterus; species Protopterus annectens. The sequence continues at coordinate 1,842,703,978 of NC_056739.1, forward strand.
ACTCTGCTGGGATAGATATTAGCCCTTTTGGGGGGGAGAAGTTTGCGCTGAACCTGTCAGCTAGGATGTTGGCAATGTCTGTGGGTTCGCTGTATTTTTTGTCATTTTGGACTAATTCTGAGCATATCTGGGAATTCCCACCCGGGTTCCTAACATAACTAAAGAAAGCCTTGTGATTATCCTTAGTATCCTGTGCAATTTTTCTCTTGAAGCTGGCCTTAGAAGATTTTATGAGTGCCCGTAGTTTTTTGCTAATACTGATCAGAGATGCCTTCCCTTTTTGGGATTTTGCTCTATCATGTAGTAGCTTCCTCCTTCTATTGTATAGTTTGTTTATGGCTGGGGTCCACCAGACAGGACGTCTGCCTTTGGAGGATTGGGTCTTGGTTTTATTTGGGATTGCATGATCCATGCATTCGTGAAGGTGTTCATAGAATGCGTTTATAAAGGATTTTGCAGTCTGGGCCGTATTATCCACAGGCGCGGGGGCTTTGAAGGATTCCACCTCGGTTTTGAGGAGTGTGAAATTTGCTTTAGAGAAGTTTTTCACTGTGGTTTTCTGGGCATGGGGTGGGGTCGGGATGTGAATATCCAGTGAGATTAGTTTATGTTCTGATCATACCAGTGAGGGATACACTTCTGGTCTGGAGCATAGAGTCCCCACGTTGGTGATGATCAGGTCCAGTATGTTTTCCCTTCTTGTGGGAGTGGTAACAAGTTGTTCCATAGCATTTGAGTTTATAAATTCTAGGAACCTTTGGACTAGGGTGTTGGAGCTAGAGTAATGCTCCCAGTCTATGGTTGGGTAGTTGAAGTCACCCAATATAATGGTGTTTGGAGAGACCTTCATATTTTCCAGTGTTCTCAGGAAGGCCGAGTGGGGTTCCTGGGTTTGGGAGGGTGGTCTGTAGCAGGCTATAAACTGGAAGGCAATTTTACCAACTGTTAGTTGCACATGGATAGTCTCTGATGCTTTGTGCTGTGCCACCAACCTGGAGGTCTGGGTATCTTTAACGAATATTGATACTCCCCCTCCTTTTGTGGTTCGGTCCAAGTTTTGGGGCCAAAAAGCATGGTATGAGGTATAACCTGGTAGTGCTGGGGTGCTCTCAAGAGCCTTGAACCAGGTTTCTGTTACTGCACAGATATCGATGTTCTCCATGCTAAGGAGAGTTTCGAGTGCGTGCATCTTGAGGTTTAGACTTCTGGCATTGAGTAGCATTACTCTTAGTTTCTTATCCCTTGTGATACCTATGGAGGTGGGTTTGTCTTTTGAGCCTTGCCTAAAAAGGCACTATGGGGTAGCAAGAGCCTTTGCCAATATCACAAAGCCCAGGGGTGACAGGTGCAAGCCATCCCTAGCGAAGCATCGTGGCTTGTCGAGCATGTCATCCCAGGCTGACAGGCATTGGATCCCCTTTGAATGACACCAATACTTAAGCCAATTGTTGAAATTGATAATCTTGTCTTCATACTGTGGCATCATTCTTGGTGAGGGTAAGATGCTACTCAAGGTCAGGGTCATACCGGCCTGGGCTACATGCTCAGAGAGCTCCTCTATGTCTCTTTTCATGTAGTCCAGGGAGGTACGTCTCAGGTCATTCACACCAGCATGGACAATGTGTTGCACGGGTTTTGTTTTGGGGTAGCGGTTGCTTGGGTGTCTGCTTTGGAGGTCTCTGCTGCTTAGGCAGATTTTTATTTAGAGCCTCCAAGTATGTTTTTGTGTGTTTATGTGTTTGATTTGCTGTCATGTTAGGTCTATGTGAGACTGGAATTTTAGTGAGTGTGGTTTCATTCTCCTCCTGACTGGTTATGCCAGTACTGAGTTGAGAGAGCTTAGCCTCCAGTTTGGCTATATGGTTGCATCTCTCACATGTGTTGGAATTTGTTGGGAGGAGGAGACGGTTGTCTGTGTACATGAGGCAGTTGTAACATTGCCTCAAGATTCCCAGATTCACTAGCTGGACTGGAGAGGAGATTGACAACTGACCTTTGGACATGCTAGAATAGTATTGGGAATTTCTTTATAATTGAAAAAAATGGCCAATGGGGCGCAATGTACTCCAGGGGGAGTTTGTGAGGGTGTAGTGCTTTTAATTTTTTAGTGCTGACTTGTATAATTACTTTAGTGAGCAAGTGCCGGGTAACTTAAATGCAAAAATGACAAACAGTAACTTTCTTTCAGGTGAAACAAGGAAATAAGTACAGTAAGCAATGCAGATATCACTAGGGATCCACAGAAGCGCTGAAAAGCTGCGTTTTAGGTGGAATTAGCTTTTCAGGGAAATAACAAGAATACAAACAAAACTAGATTCAGCAGGCCTGGATCTAGTCTATGCTACAGCAAACAAGGTGTACCAATTACAGTAAGAAATAGTTCAAATATGCAGGCACTATAAGCCTTTAACCAGAAATTCCCAGCTCAGAAGGGCAGAGCCCAGCCTCTTCTGCCACAAGAGTGCAGACCATGAACCTTCTTAATGTAAAATAACTGGCCTGAAGCCCAGGTGCTTAAACCAGAACTAATACACTTTTAGAATAACAGACACTGAGCCCTCAATCAGCAGTTCCCAACTTAGAAGGATGTAAGCTACCTGTCCTGCCACCACAGTGCAGCCCACAAACCTTCCTAATGTAAAACAACTGGTCTAAAGCCCAAGTGCTTAAACTAAAAGGCTTAGAATAAGTTACACCAAGCAGTAATAAATGCAATTGATTACTTTTAAGATGACACAAAAGCAAAATAAAGTAGGAAAAACACAAATACAGTAAAAGCAGATAATTTTTTTTTTTTTTTTTTTTTTTTTTTTTTTTTTTTAGTGGAAAGAGAGAAAGGAGTAGCTGAAACTAAGCTGATTGGCCTTCTCAAATCTTCTCCCTGTACTGGGTAGAATGAGGTAATGACACTAGACTGGGAGGAGGGTCCCAGATCAAATTTACACTAGGGGCGGGCAACTGCAAAGAACTGCATGATACTGAGTAAAGTGACAGGGCTTTGAAGTGATCAGCATAGAACATTGTGCTTACTCCCTATATTCTTTTTGTAAGGAGCCTTTGTGGACATTTTAATTGCTACATGTGTCTGGTCAGGTACGTACTGAAGAGGAAATTATACTCTATTATGGGTCTGATGTGGGCTGAGTACAGTAGTGCAATGACCTGGCCTCTTTGGATCTAGATGCCATGCCCTTACTTACATGGTGAACAATTTTCTTTCTACCTTTAACACATGCTGTTTAAGGTCTAGGCTACGATTTACATGAGTTCCCAGATCTCTGACTAGAGAATCAACTTTTAGTGGTGTTTTATTGATAATGTAGCTACCAGAGTTGGCCAACTTCCCAAAAGGTTCTATAATGCATTTCTTGGTACTGCATTTTATAGAATGGCTTTTGCACAAAATGTTTGTCTGTGTTACACTTTCCTGAAGGATCTTCTTGTCTTGGGAGATTCAATGACTGCTTCTGGTTTATAATTATTTGCGAACCTGGTTAGCCAGATGCCTTTGACATTGGTTTTGACATCCGAGAAAGAGTGCAAAAGAGGAGTGTGTCCAGCACAGAGCCCTGAGGGACTCCACTGTTGACCTGCTCCATCACAATGGTAGCCTCAGCAATCCTAATTTCTTGGGTTCTGTCCATGAGCCAGCAAGCTATCCAGCATCTTATAAAGGGGTTTACGCCTGGTTCTATTAGCTGGTTGACAGTGCCTAGGAGGGATATTGTATCAAATGCTTTAGCCTGATCTGGGCAGGCAGTATACACTGATTTCCCCTCATCCATTTCCTTAGTGACCTTTTCAAACAAGAAAACCAGATTAATTAAGCATGACCTTCCTTTGACAAAGCCTGACTATAATGGACTCAGTGTCTTGTGGCTTCTTATGTCCTTGTTGACAATTCTGAATATTATTCTTCCGATGGTTTTACAAATAAGACTAGTCAGACTAATATGTCTGTAGTTTCCAGGATCTGTTGTAGGTCTTCCCGTTATGAAGATGAATGACTGAAATAGTCCTCCATTGAGTTGGAACAAAGCTTGTTTTAACACTTTAGTCAAATAATGACTCCAAGTGTCCTGATAAGTCATACTTTAGACTGCTCAGCAGGCATTCCATGATGTTATCAGGGCCCATTGAGTCAAAGTCCTTGGCTTTAGTGAGCACAACCAGTACATGCTCCATAGTTATAGCTGGAGGGTTATGTCTGGGGGTATTTCTTAGGGGATGATTGGGGGTCAGAAGGGGGATAAAGTTGGAATTGAATTTGTCTAACAGGTTCACTATATCACAGGGCTTAGTAAGTGTGTCACCATTAACCACCAGTTCAGCACATTGCTGTGTGCTGTGCTTGAGTTTTCTACATAACTGAAGAAGGCTTTGCAGTTATCTTTCCCCTTGGAGGCTGTCTTAATCTCAGAGTTGGCTTTATTTGACCTAATTAGCTTTCTTGGTTGCCTATTTAGTTTGATGAGAGAGTGTTTTATCTTTATAGGATTTACCCTTCCTGATTTTTACCATATATTGTTTTCCTTTTATTGTATATCCTGTTTAGTTTGGGATGCCACCAGGGCTGTTTGTTTCTGGGACTAGTTCAGGGCGTCCATCTGATAGGTACAGCAGCCTATGTACAGCCATATCAGTTTCTGTGTAGAGGCTGCTGTTCAGCTATTGAAATGGTTGTACAGAGTTTCTGAGAGCAGTTCAGCATAGTTTTGAGGGGACATTGAATTTTGGTAAACAATCATTTAATAAAAATTTAATAAAAGGTTGTTTGCCTTGGTATAGTTCCTAACTGTTACTGGTTTTACTGGGATAGTGGACGTGATTGTGATTTCAAAGGTTCCAAAGGATACAGCTCTATATTCAGACCTTACCAGGGAGGATGAGATATTGGGGGGAGGGGTGTGTGTGCAGGGTTTCAGTGCCTGCGACATGTCCATGCCTATCCCATTAGATGAAGGACTAAAGTCTACAGTGTCTCCATATTCATGAAAAGCCATTTCATTCTCATACTCATTAGACAACATAATCTGTAACTCCTTCATGTATGACTTACTATTAACAAAATCTCTTATCACATCATATGTAAATATAAGACTCCTTCTATGTCTGTCTTAGTACATACTTCCTACCTAATCATTATGGAGTTGCTGTGCTTTAAGCCAAAGAGCATTCTCCTCTGAGACTTCAACTACCTATCCATTAACTAAGAGACTTACACATCCTCAAACATATCTGCCCAGAAATTTCGGGACCTTACCAATACAAACTCTCAGGACCAGTTAGTCCATACTCCATATGGGGCAGCTTTCCTGTCTACCAACTGTAACTTCCACCCTGGTCAGTTTGTATCACAGATCAGTCACATTCACCTTAAGATTGAAGCCAGAAGTATCTTCCATTACCTCAGAATTTAGAGATAATGCCAAGACTAATCTAATAAAAATGGGTGATAACCTTGCTAAATTCAAATACCCCTTCTACCTTGATGACCTACTGCTTAGGCAGAATACCGACAAACTCTGTGCACATGTAGATGGTTGCATAGCTGCATCTGTCCTCCTCAGAAGTAAATACAACAAGTTTAATTTCTTTTTCAACATAAATAGAACAGGTTGGAAGGATAGTTATGAAACAGAGAGAAGACCTCTTCGATGGAACTGTCTTCCACTTCACGTAAAGTGAAGTACTTCCTTTACTCTAGTCAAACATACTTTGGATAAATGGATAGGAAAACTGCAAATTCATTCCCAGTTTAGCAGCCATTTCCCTCATGGATAGGGGCAGCAAGTAAATGTCCCAAGATTTCCTTCCAATGTAAGGGTTAAAAATTACCACTGGAATGTATGGCTTCTTAAGATCCACATAGTAAGCACCTATAAACTTATAAACCTTTTGAATGGTAGCCAGTTTGCTTTTCCAAGGAGTTGCAGTGATATTCATAATGAAGGGAGTCGGTGATGAAACATCAATTTTATTAGAAAGGGGATGTAAGATAGTTGTATTTTTTTTTTTTTTTTTGGTAATGGAGTGGTGAATAGGGGCAGGCCATATCCTATCTGAGCAAGCAGGATACCTTTGTCTAAGACTCCTCTAGCAGGTTTATTTGAAGAAATGAGACTGGGCCCAGAATAGGAGGTACCTAACTTTGGATATGACTTTCTGAATGTGTTCTTGCAAGTTGGGGGAATGATCAAGCCAAATGGTAAGGTATATAAATGATGTGGTGGATTCAATTAGGTTGCTATCTTGAAGTATTTTTTACTAAAGTATTTGTTGCTAAAGTATTTTTTAGACCGGAGCCAGTTGTTTATAGGTAAGTACTGGGCTAGCTGCCCTTGCAAACCATTTTAAGTCCGATCAATTTCCCTCAAAGGTGAAAATCAAACTTTGTACCATGTGTCTGTGAGGTAAATGCCTAAACCATTTTGCCATCCCACAAGCCTGCACTGATGGGGAGTTCTCACTGATCTTAAACTAGGTCTCTTGGATGACGCATATATTGATTTTTCCAGGGAAAGGAGTGCTTGGAGGGAGGGAGCTTTTTGACAAGGCTCTAACCAATGAACAGTAATACCTTTATGTTATTCAAATTCTGTTTTGTTATGTTGGAAGCTTTAAAAGACTGACATTTCCTAAAAAAGGCACAATAGAGGTGGAAAAGGATTTAGCTAATGTACGAAAGCTTTCTGAGATAGGTACAGCCCACCCCTGCCAAAGCAGTTTAGACTGTCCACCATGTCCTCCCAAACTGTCATATATTGTAGCTATTTAAAATTACATCAAAAACTAAACCAATTGTTGAAATCAATAATCTTTCTCTTGCACTATGGCATCTTATTTGTGACTGCAGAATGCTTTTCAGGCTTATATCCATACCTGCCTCAGACATATATTCTGAGATCCAAATCATGTCTCTCTTCATATAGTCCAGGGAGGTAGGTTTCAAGTCATTTACACTTACGTGCACTATGACTGTGTCATATTTGTAAGTGTGGTGCAAAGACTTGAGTGTGTGCACTATTCAGTGAATCCTGGCACCTAAAAGGCAACTGCACATAACCTTTAAGGTGCCAGAATTCACCAAATTTGCACAGACTTAAGTGCATGTACAATTCGGTGAGTCCTGGAACATGAAAGCTAACTGTCCATGACCCTTTCCTTACACACCCTGATTAGTGTGCATTGGTGTGTCTCACTATTGAGTCACCTATGACTTGGGCATTAGAATGAGTGGTGGTTTGCCTTATGGGCTTTTGAATTGACTCAGTGTGACTCATAGATGTATATCTCATGATGGGTGCTTTCTATGTTGTATGTTTGTGAAGCTACAAAGGATACTGTTTCTTAGATTACATTTAGGAATTCTTTTTTGGTTTAAGTAGGTTACTTTTAAGAGCCTCTACATATGGAGTTCTATGTGTTTGGTCTGAGCTATGTGTGATTGGTTTAGTGTAGTAGTGTTTGGTACTGAAAAACTGTATATTGTTTGCTTTGTGTTCATGTGACAGCTTTGCCTCCAATAATATTATATAACTACATCTCTTACTAACACTGTGCTAATTTGTTTAAGTAATAGGTTGCTGTCTTTAACTCATCTCCTCCAATGGAGCTCTGGAAGTTTGCACTGTAACTTCCAATGGGCGGAGCCTAAGCTTTTTGATAGAATCAAATGATGTCTCATATTTCAATCAAATGTTCATATGTCTAGAACTACAGGGGTTAATAAAGAAGTACAACTGGCAAAGTCTTCAGCATAAATTATTATTATAGTGATGGTATTCTTTAGGTTCAGGGTATTTAAACAGGATTTTATAAGTTATACTAAACACAGTAACTATAAAGTTTGTGATATTTTATAAACAATTTACAATATCTGAGTGGTGGTTGGGCAGCTCAGTGTTAACAGCAGTTAGTATTGTTGGCTCACAGCAAGAGGTTCACCAGTTTGATTCTCAGCTGGGATGCCTTCTATGCAGAGTCTATATGTCCTCCCTGCATTTGCATGGGTTTCCTCCAGGTGCTCCATTTTGCTGCCACACTCCAAAAGACATGCATTTGGAGCATTTCTCCCCGGGCCTCTACTGAAAATGGGCTCTGACCTAGTTGGACTTTCCAACAAATGTTAAATAAAATAAATAATCTCGGCAACCACTCAAGTTATAATCATACTGTCAGCAGCATTTTGTTCATCGTAGTGAGAACTTTCATATGAGGCTAAGCAGTTCTGTATGTGCCTTGGCTGTTGAGATAATTAGAGAAAACATGAAATTTAGGACAGTATAAATAAATATTATACGAAAAAATGAATATCCCTTTTCATAGGATCATAGGATCATAGGAAGTTACTAGGCTATTGGTTCTGAGACCCTTATAAGCCTAGCCAAGAGTTTAGCCCATGTTTAGATAAGTCAGTACCCAAAGCCATTGTCCAGCAGGGACACTGATGGAATCCCAGGGGTGTATTTTCTGTTTCCCATTCAGTTATCCAGGTTGCACTTAAAAAGGGATAATGAGGTACTCTGCTTGACATGGAGAGGGAGTCTATTCTGCAAATTGGGGAGTCTCTGGGACACAAATCTGTCCCACCAACAAGTCCTATTGATGTCACAGATCAGGTTGAGATCGCTCATGCGGGTTACTCGAGTGGAGCTTGTCTTGTGGATATGCAGCAGTCCCATCAAGGTGGGGTCTGAGATCGTTTTGTATACCAGACAGAGGTCACCTCTGAGGACTCTGTATGAAACTGAGTAGAGAGACATGGCTTTTAGCCTGTCTGTGTAGGGTAGATGTTTGAGGCCCTGGATTTTCCTGGTAAGGAACCTGTGTGGTTTCTCCAGCTACTGCATGTGCTTTGCGAGGTACATGCCAAAAGGGTGCCTTACTCAATAATTGGCCTTATAAGGGAAGAATATAGGGATGTTATGACCTCCTTGTCCCTGGATGAAATGCCATTACTTTTGAGGTGGGCCATGTAGAAAGCTTTCCATACAACAGAAGCAACACGCAGGTCAAAAGTCAGAATATTATCAACCTGGATGCCCAAATCCCTCACGACCGATTGTGTACTTAGGATGTTATTAATGTGATAATATGTGGGGACATCATTCTCCCCAAAGGAGGTGATAATACATTTTTTGGCATTTAGCTTGAGGCCATATTTCTGGCACCAGTCCTTTGTTTGGGAGAGACCCTCTTGCAAGACATCCACATCACTTGGGGAATTGATGACCACACCCAGCTTGCAGTCATCTGCAAACTTGTTCAGCCATAGCCCACTGGTTTTGGCCTGCACCTCATAGAATTATATCCTGAATAACAGGCCCAAGACCACTCTCTGAAGTACGCTGCTTGTTATGGGTCTACTGCTTTAGGTGGCTTCCCCTATTTTGATTAGGTGGGTTCTATCAGTGAGACAGTTTGATACCCATCTGGTAACATATGGTTTGATGCCTAGTCAAAAGAGGTTATCTATTATGCCCGAGTGTGGGATAGTGTCAAAGGCTTTGGCCAGGTCAAGGTGTGCACCATCTTCCCCTCATTCATGGCTTTGGTGACTGTCTCAAAGAAGTCAACCAGATTTAACAGACATGACCACCCCTTGACAAAGCCAAACTGTGTGAAGTCTAGTGTTTGGAGGTTGCCAATGTCCCTGTTAATGAGGTGCATGATAATCCATTCCATGGCCTTGCAGATCAGCAAAAGTCTTATCACTAGACCAAAGAGGCACTATGTCCAATATCAGTGCAGTTGTGTTTGCCATTGTGTAAGCTTTAAGATGAAATATTTTAATACTTTGTTTGTCGTATGGTTTTGGAATATATTAATGCAAATATGAGCAAGCAATATTGGATACCTAGAGGAATCAGTAGGATATAACTGAGAAATGAATCACTCAGCTGTAATGAGTTAAACATGATACAATTGCTACATTGCGTCTGAATGCCCATTTCAACCAAGTTGGCACAGATGGAAAATGAAATTCCATGGTTCTAGATGTTTACTAATGTAGACTGTGGGACACGTATAGTAGGTTTGGAGCTGATTACTGGAAGTGCTATCTGTCTGGTAGTTGAGATAGTGCTGGTCTCAACACAGCTGCACACAACTAGGAATCGATCATTTATGGCTCTAGATGTTTACTAATGTAGACTGTGGGACACGTATAGTAGGTTTGGAGCTGATTACTGGAAGTGCTATCTGTCTGGTAGTTGAGATGGTGCTGGTCTCAACACAGCTGCACACAACTAGGAATCGATCATTTATGGTTCTAGATGTTTACTAATGTAGACTGTGGGACACGTATAGTAGGTTTGGAGCTGATTACTGGAAGTGCTATCTGTCTGGTAGTTGAGATAGTGCTGGTCTCAACACAGCTGCACACAACTAGGAATCGATCATTTATGCTTTCTCTTACCAGAAGCTAAGGAATAGCACTAATCTCAAGCTGATTCCTGAGATGTAGTATTAACCCAGATGCTTATAGGCTCAGTAAAATTGTTATTAGGTTCTCTTAGTAGATACCCTGGATAAAACAAACAGCAGCTGAACACATCAGAAAGCCACGTAGCACAAATTTTCTCACCAAAACTACAACCAGACCACTCAGTGAAGTCCCTTCCACACTGCCCTATTACAGCCTAGCAGGAAACAATTTCACCTCTGCACCTTCTCTCACCAGAAGCAAAGCAGTAGCATTAATCCCAAGCAAGAGATTCCCAGGCTTTCCAGTGATTGGTAATCTCTAGCAATGCCAGGAGGAAATAATGTCCCTCTGCTCTTTCTCTCACCAAGAGCAAAACAGAAGCAATAATCCCAAGCTGATTTTTGAGAAGTAGTTTCTTGCCTCACCAGTGATAGGTAATATAGTCTAATGCAATACAGATTTTAAAAATTAAGATGGAGAAAAACAGGATTAATACTCTGAAATTCACAATGTGTACTTTTTTTTTAATTTCTCCAAGTCTTTTGGGTTTCTAATACCATGACAGAAATGGACCACATTCCTAAGTCAAAGTATGATTAAAGTTCATGAAATTAGTATTGGTTCAGTCTTTGATGTTAGACAGAAATATTCTTCGCAGCACCCACAATGTGCCCAGTAATGACTTTTTCTGCAGTTCATACAGAGTTACATATATCGGTAACATATAAGACTGCAGATTCTTCTTTTTATAAAACCTGTTGCTCCTACTACTACTGGAACTGTCTGGGTATCTTTCTTCCACATCACTCTCATTTCTGCCTGCAAATCGTGATATTTTATGACATTGTGTTTTTCTGTACGCAAGACACTGTAGTCACAGGGTGTAGCAATTTTAATGATCAATGCTACTTTTTTCTCTTCTTTTCATGGACCACTATATTTGGTTTTCTCGCATCTGTCTTTTGAACTGTTGGTAATGAGTGATCCCATGTGATGTAGACTTCATTATTTTCTGTGATGCTTTGTGGCTCAGGTTTCCAGTGTTTTTCAGCTAATTCAGTATTATAATGTTTGCACAATTCCCAATGCAGCAGTCTTGCCACATTATTATGTCTTTCAGTTTACAGTCGTTCTGCCATTAGTATGTCACAACCAGCAACAAGGTGTGCAACTGTTTCAAATTCTGTTTTACAAAACCTACATTTGTCTGTTTCAACCAACTGTTCAATGGACTTTGTAAACCAACATGTATGTAGTCCACTGTCTTGGGCCACCAATATTAACCTTCCGTCTTTTGGTTTCAATTTGCCTCTCCTTAACCATTCTTGCATTCATTCCTGATCAACATGAGGTTGTTCCAGGAGTTTTCTATACTTGCAACTACATTTATGCATTTTTCATATGTCTTGCCTTCTCATCTGATCCTTCACCATATATTCTTTCTTTTGGTTTTTGGCACATTCAGTTGCTGCCTGAATTGTATTTACTATTGATTTGATTTCCATTCCCACTTGATGCTTCTGCTAGACTAAGCAGGGAAGTCATGTTAAATTTATTCTCCTCATGTTTCAAAACTTTCACTATGTTTTGGCCTTGTGAGGTCAGCAGATATGTATGCAGTCCCATAATTGCAGATCTATACATGTAATCAATTCCAAGGAGGCCCATAACCTCCTTTGGAACAGAGAATATATAATCTTGGTATGCACTGATTTTTATAAATCATTTGATGAGCATGAAGCATCCTTCTTGTTTTCCTGTCTAATCTATCCAACACCTTTTGGGGCAACTCAATCACTCCAAAAGTGTAAGTCAGGACAGGAAGAGCAGATTGGTTTATAGCTTAAACTTTGTTCCAAGATGTCAACGCTGTTTTCAGGATTAATTTAAGTCTTCTAAAATATTCCTTGCTAAGTTTTATTCACATTTGTTCATGTTTTGTACTCAGTGAGTGGAACATTATGAAACAGAAGATAACTCAAGTTATACATATCTAAGAGGAGAGCCTTCCCAGTTGATCTCTGTATACCCTGTAGAATGACCAGATGAGATTAGATTGGGAGGAGCACCCAACATCACTTTCCAGTAGGTGAGGGCAGCTCAAAGGCCAGCAAATCTAAAAGAACAATAAGGATTGGGCAGGTGGGTGGAAAAATCAAATGCAATCAGGAAACAGCAGTACTGACACAAAATGTCAGTGAAATAATAATGTAGCTAAATTCTTGCAGCTAAATAAGAAATCTTATGTTTCAGCTCATTCTGCTAATTTGCTAGAAATACTAATTCAAGGCCTATCCAACCTGCATCATGGCTGAGTTCTCTTCTAACTGTTACACCAAGAAACACCATCCCTCCTGACTATGACTAATTATGTTCAAACCATAATACAACCTAAAAAGCCAGTCTAGTAATGGCCATACATACTCTCATAACTCCAACCACTAAACTAAATTCCACAGACCACAGCTTCTTTGTTCTTGTCCCTAAACTGTGACAATCTTTGCCATGTGATCTTACTGACAAAACAGTTTACATATCAGTTCAAACAATATCTAACTGAACAATATAAGTCCACATGTCAAAACACATGCCATTTCACCTCACCTAAACTACCATGAGTATATTATTGCATTCATCTCAGAAATCTTGGCAGTGTAATCTCCTAAATTCTCTAAAATAAAAACTCATGCCCATTGCTTCCCTATTTGCCCTATCCAATCCACATACACACACACATACACACACACAAACATACACACACACACACACACACACACACACACACACACACACACACACACACACACACACACACACATTATTTATTTTACATTTGTTGACCGGGATAGTCCAACTGGATACATGTCCATTTTCAGCAGAGGCCCGGGGAGAAAAGCTCCACATAACAAAACAGACAGTTAATACATATCAAACATTTTAAACACAGGAAACATATAAAAAATTGTAAACACAGGATACAAATAGATAACATCTTGGCAGTATACATACACACACACACACACACACACACATATATATATATATATATATATATATATATATATATATATATATATATATATATATATATATATATATATATATATATATATATATATATATATATATATATATATATATATATATATATATATATATATATATATATATATATATGTGTGTGTGTGTGTGTGTGTGTATAGGTTTACCATCAAATGGTCAACAGTAACTTGCTCGACAGCCACCTCCTCGACCATGGTAAGAGTGACTGTCTGAATGTCGAAGTTCATTTGTGCGTCCGTTTAAAAGGACGTACACGGGCAGGGAGTTTCAGCATGTATTTCCATGGGAGAGTTCCACCTTAATGTTGACAGAATTTGTCGACGTTGCTGCGTTGATCATACAACCTACTTCATATTAATGAGTTGCGTTATTTGTCACAGAAATCACCATTCGTGGATGTGATTTTTCATCCTTTTGATAGCAAACCTATATACATGTGTATGTATATATATATATATATATATATATATATATATATATATATATATATATGGGTCTACTGCTATTCGCTGACAGCCCATTTCACTGAAACCCATTTCGTTGACAGCTCATTTCATTGACAAAAGTATTCAAGGCAAAAACCTGGGTTTTGCCCCCCTCCCCACTGTTGTGCGACTGTGGAGTTGTTATATATATAGTTGGGGGGGGTGTGGGAGCACAGCCCCCCACCTAGAATGTTTGTCAATGAAATGAGCTGTCAACGAAATGGGTTTCAGTGAAATGGGCTGTCAGCGAATAGAAGTAGACCTATATATATATATATATATATATATATATATATATATATATATATATATATATATATAATATCCACTTAGGGTGGCACAATGGTGTGATTCTTGACTGGGTTGCCTTCTGTGCAGTGTCTGCATGTCCTCCCTGTGTTCATGTTGGTTACTTCAGGATATTATGTTTCCCCTCCACATTTCAATGGCATGTAATAAGTTCATAGGTTCATAGGTTTATACTAGGCTATCTGCCCTAAGGCATTTATAAGCCTAGCCCAAATTTTTGTGGCTTACGCCACCCCTTATATGAAAAAATATTGTGCCCATTAGTTTGTTGTGCCTCTGTCCAGCAGTGACACAGAGATGATTCCCGGGGTAAACCTACGATCTCCCATCCACAGGTCTAGATTTCTCTTGAACAGAGTCAGCGAGGTGCTCTGCCTCACATGGACAGGGATTTTATTCCACAGCATAGGGAGTCTCTGAGTGATAAATCTATCCCTCCAGCATGTCCTATTTATATCCGTGCTAAGGTTTAAGTCGCTTGCTCTAGTGGTTTTGGTGGATTTGGATTTTTGAGGTGGAGCATGTCCATTAATTCCGGGTTGGACATGGCCTTGTATGTCAGGCACATGTCACCTCTGAGCAGATGGTATGCGACTGAATAGAGCTGGAGTTTCTTCAATCTGGCAGCATATGACAGATTTTGGAGTCCCTTTATCCTTTTGGTGAGGAACTTTTGGGGTCTCTCCAATTGCTGCAGATGTCGGGTGAGATACATCCCGAATGGGGCATTGTACTCGATCATTGGTCTGATAAGTGAAGAGTACAGGGGAACAATAACCTCACTAGATCTGGATGTGAATCCCTTCATGATCAGGTGGGCAATGTAGAAGGTCTTTCTAACCACTTTAGCAATGTGAGTGTCAAAAGAAAGGCCACTGTCAACCTGGGTCCCCAGGTCCCTGATAACCTCTTCTGTGCTTAGTGGATTGCCACCTATATGGTAGCTTGGGGTTACCTTGTTTTTCCCGAAGGGTATGACTATACATTTTTTGGTGTTTAACTTCAGGCCATGGCTCTGGCACCAGCTATCTGTTTCCGTGAGTCCCTTCTGATGGATATCCGTGTCTGATGCACTTTCCACTATGGCCCAGTTTGCAGTCGTCTGCAAACTTTGTCAGCCAAAGTCCTCCTATGTTGGCCTGTACTTCTGAGAAGTAGATGCCAAACAATAGGGGCCAAGGACCGAGCCCTGTGGGACACCACTTGTGACCGGCTTGGAGTCTGACACAGCGCCAGCAACTCTAACCCTGTGGGTTCTGTCCTTAAGCCAGTTTGCAACCCATCTTGTGACATATGGGTTTACATTTAAGCTGGTAAGTTTTTCTACAATACCCGAGTGGGGTATTGTGTCGAAAGCCTTTGCAAGGTCAAGGTAGGCTGTATGGACTGCCTTTCCTCATCAATGGCCTTGGTGACTGTTTCAAGAAGTCGACCAAGTTCAAAAGGCATGATCTTCCCTTGACAAAGCCAAACTGGGTCGGGTCCAATGTCTGCAAGTCCCCTATATCTTTGTTTATGAGCTCCATTATGATCCTCTCCATAGCTTTGCAGACTAGACTTGTTAAGCTTATGGGGCGGTAATTACCAGGGTCCGTAGAGGCACCGCCTTTGTGGAGTGGGACAACAGTTGCCGTACGCCACTCCTTGGGCACGTATCCTGTGGTAAGGCTGAGATTAAACAGCTGCCTTATGTGCGGGTTTAATTCCTCATTTAGCTCGTGTAGCACACAGCCGGGGACACCATCCGGTCCCATTGATGCTGTGTTTTTAGCTTTAGAGAGAGCAGCTTTCACCTGCGCATTTGAGATGTCCGGGAGGCTACACTCGGCTGGGATAGTTATCTCTCCTTTATGGGGGGAGAGGGGGGTGAAGTTTGCACTGAACCTGTCTGCCAGTATGTTGGCAATGTCTGTGGGTTCAGTGATTTTTGTATCATTTTGGACTAATTCTGAGCATATCTGGGAGTTTCCACCCAGGTTCCTAACATAGCTGAAAAAGGCCTTATGATTGTCCTTTGAATCCATGGCAATTTTTCTCTCAAAATTGGCCTTAGTTGATTTTATGAGTGCTCGTATTTTTTTACTAATAATGATCAGGGGTGACTTCCCTTTTATGGATTTTGTTCTATCATGTAATAGCTTTCTCCTCTTATTGTAAAGTTTGTTAATGGCTGGGGTCCACCAGACTGGACATTTGCCCTTTGTGGAAAGAGTCTTGGTTTTATTTGGGATTGCCTGATCCATGCAGTCCTGGAGGTGTTCATAGAAGGCATTTGTAAGGGCTTCCGCAGCTTGGGTTGTGGTTTCCACTGGCCCAGGGGCCTTGAAGGATACCACACCAGTCTTGAGTAGTGTGAAGTTTGCTTTAGAGAAGTTCTTCACTATGGTCTTTTTTGTTTGGGGTGGGGCGGTGTGGATTTCCAGTGAGATTAGTTTATGATCAGATCTCACCAATGAGGGATATACTTCCGTTGTGGAGCATTTTGTCCCCATGTTTGTGACAATGAGATCTAGTATATTTTCTCCTCTCATGGGAACAGTGACTAGCTGTTCCATGGCATTTGAATTTATGAACTCCAGGAACCATTGGGCTAGAAAGTTAGGGCTTGAGTAATGTTCCCAGTCTATATTCGGGTAGTTGAAGTCACCCAATATGATGGTGTTTGGAGATACATTTATACCCTCCAGTGTCTTCAGGAAGGCTGTGTGGGGTTCCTGAGTTTGAGAGGGTGGCCTGTAGCATGCTACAATTTGTAGAGCAGTTTTGCCTATGGTTAGTTGCACCTGGATGGTTTCCGAAGCTTCGTGCGTTGCCACCAACCTGGAGGTGTGGGTATCCTTTATGAATATGGATACACCCCCTCCTTTTGTGGTGTGGTCCGGGTTTTGGGGCTGGAACGCATGATATGAGGTAAAACCTAATAGTGCCGGGGTGCTCTCAGGAGCCTTGAACCAGGTTTCAGTTACAGCACAGACATCGATGTTCTCCATACTGAGAAGGGCCTCGAGTGCATGCATTTTGAGATTTAGACTTCTGGCATTGAGCAGCATTACCCTCAGTTTCTTCCCATTTTTGTTTTCTAGGGTGGACTGGACACTAAGTTTTCCATAGGTGTAAGTGTACATAAGAGTGTGCTGTATGATGAAACAGCCATGCAAGGTTAGCCACCTGGTGGTGTGAATCTTGGATCTTGATGACTGTCATCGTTGAAGTGACCCCATGTGCAAAAATGGGAAAAGAGGTTGTAGATGGATGGATGGATGGATGGATCCACTCCACCTGTTGCCCTTTTATTGCCGCTTTTAGTATTCTGCTGTTTCTACTCTCTTCACTGCTAATATTTCCTTCCATTTTTGTACATACTATGTCCGTTCCTACAGATTTACCACATGTACCAAGTCTGTAACACCTGTATCATGCATTGTATATTCTTGACCCTACTTCTTTTTAAACCTTCTTGCAAATATGTGAATATTTTTTTTACATCGATGTCATGTAATGTCACTATACTGTATACTTTAGTTATACCTTTAATTTACTTTACTGCTGTTCCTATGTATGTAACCCAGATGGAAACTGCAGAGGATTAAATATGATCAGTTCCCAAACCTTGCAAACAACAATAAATACATGCATACATACATACAGAGATACATGCATACATACATACATAAATAAATATTGTCAGAAATACAGTATGACGCCAACCATTTACAAACTCAGAACTTCAGAGTGAGTGTTCAGTCTGATGAAAACTTTATTTTCCAGCCCAGACATATCTGGGGACACTGCAGTATTGCCCTGTTACTGCCTGGCAACTATTTATCATATGTTGTGATCAGTGTGAAACGTGCACCCAGTCCTTATTCTTAGGAACCTCTCGGTCCAAAATGACAGACATTGTCACATGAAAATACATGTACATCCTTTAGAAGCAACTACAGAGATAACAAAAAAAGAGCAATCAGCAAATCAGATCAACACAAGAAGGGATTTGCATAATGGTTAAGGTCTTTATCTCACAGATACAAGGTACAGGGTTTGATTCTAGCCTCTGGTTATTGGTTAGGCTTGTAAAAGCCTGTAGACTGATAGCCTAGTATCTGCCTCTGAACCTATTAACCAAATACATCTTACAGATTCACACACATACAAACAGAACTAGTCTACTGCAGCACATATGGAATGATAATATATTCTGCACTTTTTACAAGCTTTGGCAAATATGGAGTGGCAGTGTAGACTCATTCAGAATAAAATGATGCATGCAGTGCAGTACAATTTATGGGCAACTCTGGGTGGTGCGTGGTCAAGTCACACCATTCATCAGACACCCCTGCATATACCACACAGGAAGGAAGATGGCATGGGTCACAGCTGTTATCATTTGCACAGGTGCTTAGGGCACTTCGACACGTGGCTGCAAAATCACCTTGGTTTACAAGTGAAAAGTAGTAGAGAAGTGGGTCTTACGATGGGGGATAGCTTTGTCATACATAATTTTCTCTGTAGACAGAGTAAGTGATTCAGTATAGGACCATGCTGTGGGGTCACTGACAAGGCTGGATGTGGTGGGAATAGTGGCCCACTATGACACTGACTGAAGTTATTGCTGTAGTAAGACCTGTATGGTGTCTGATGTTAGGATTTCCTGCCCTGAAAGGTTTGCACCACAGCCTATCATATTATGAGCTGGCAAAGGGTGATATCTTAGTACCTCATATGCACTGTGTGTTCCTTGTGATGGCCTCCTTAGTTAGTCACTCTGCACATGCATATATTCCCAGCCAGAGATAACACTGGTAGATAGGGCAGTGAGGGTCACACTCACTATCCTCAGGGTCAGTATCATTTTGTGGAAGACTTACTTTGTCAAACATTTATTCATCAACATTTATCCTTCCAACACCATTTCAGCAAATGGTTATATCATCAAAACTTTTTCCTAGTGAAAAACCTAGTTTGCAACCAGAGCGATTATAACAAAAATTACATTATTTTAAAGTCACCAAGGTGGGGGCTATGCCCCTCACCCCCTAATTATATATACCAACTCAGACATCATACTACTTTGAGGAAAATGGGAAATTTGGAACAACGGCCAACTATCTCCCTTCTCTGGGAAAAAGGTTTGATGATACAACCATTCACCGAAATGTTGTTCAATGGATAAAGTTCAATGAATAAACGTTCGACAAAGTAAATCTTTGACAAAATTATATAGAGCCCTATCTTCATTATGGTGGTGGAAATGGCATCAATATATGCTCCCAATGATCTCATGAGTCCTATCAAGGCACTGACTTTGGTCTTCGTTGTCTCCAGGAGGCATTCACTACTGGTTGGCATCCTCAAAGAAGCCATGCAACACATCAACCGTCTCTATGTCAACATGTGGGCAGTTGGCAACTATGCATAGAATATTGTTTTGTGCACCTGGTAATTGATTCCAAGTGCAGTGCTCATATCAGGGGATGGTTGGGGTACATGACAGTACCTCTGATAGGTTGCATTGCAGTGGATATATGCAAGTCGGATGCATTAAGCACATCTAGTGTTGTAATCTCTGGGAGAGTTTTGGCACTTCAGAGCCCCCTTCACATGGATGGCATCTCTCATACTGTACAGATTCCACTATCAATTTGCCAATGAGTGCAGGACCATCCTGGATGGAGTCAGACAGTGCCAATATGTCTTGGGAGTATGATTCAATATGTGTCTTGGCATCATCAGCAGACCCTGTGTAATTGCTACCTTCAGTCTGATGTTCTGCCACAATAGCTGCAGGTGTCAACATAGCGGTAAACAGTCTGTGACTACAAAATCCCAATAAACAGCACAGCAGAGTGCTTATTACTCCTATTACAACATATGAGGCTCAGTTGTGTGCATTCAAATGGCATTGTATAACATGAAGGTCTACATCTGCTGCTATACCATTGTGCCTAAACAACCCATATAAATATATATATATATATATATATATATATATATATATATATATATATATATATATATATATATATATATATATATATATATAAAACCTGGTCGTTCTCCCTGTGAGATTTGTATAGTTTGGCTACTCCCAGAACCTAGGTCACTTCTCCAGTTGTTATACTAGTGCTTTTATTATTATCATGCATGGATGATAAGAATGTTTCATCATCTCTTAGGCCAGAGGTGGGAGCTGTTCCCCCTCCTGTTGCTGATCTGTCTGCTGTGATGCTTTGCAACTTTTTTTTGGTGCCTGCCTTATTATGTCATTAATCCTTTCTGATTGCTGTGTCATGTGCTTCTTCCAGCATTCTTCTAGCACTGAGGTCAATAACTGCTGCATCCCATGTGTCTGGAGTGTCAGTATCTCAGCACTGTTTTCAGTTCAACTGATGGTTTCTAGCCTCTTCCTGACATCCCTTGTGGAGGCCAGAAACACATCAATAAGTGGAAACAATAGCTAAAGGACACAGGTGTGTGGAAACAGTAGGCAGTCGATAAGAAAGGTTAGGCTACTGAGTGTATACACCTCAGTACCTGCTGTACAGTGATGGGAAATCAGTTGGCATCACAGTTAAGGTATGAACAGTCAGAGCACCAGTCATAGCCTAGAACAATGGTATGAGCACTTTGGTCCAAGAATATAGCTCTGGTAGTTAACACAAAGAAGTACACATCGCTGTACTGGTGAATGGCTAGTTAAGTTCCTAGTGGGGGGGCATAGGTGAGAGTGGGTGTAGGGTAGTGTTGACAGTGATTGTCTGTGTAACCAACCATCTACCTGATACATCTTTGGAATATGCTCACAACATATATTTGTGGGTCAGATAGATTGATGAAGGATAGGCTGTTCTTTAGTTATTGGTATATATTCTGAATGTTGGAGCAATGAATAGTAATTATAAAATGTCAAAACACAAAACATCAACTGGCTTTAGCAACAAGTTTAAAGAAGGCAGTAACTTGTTGCCTGAAATTGTGGAATAGCAGGAACTGTTTTTTTTTCCCTTTCCATACTACAGTGCGATCCTGAAGTTGGTATATATCAGTAGCAGGGGTATGGGATGCAGTGGGTGTTCTGGTTGCTTTCAAAGGCTGTGAACACCATATCAGGCTTCTGCTTAATTGCACATATATGTGTAGATTTATGTTAGCACTGCTGTTGGCATATCATTCAGCTCTGTATTTAATGGCTGATATGTTCCTTTTGTCTTTCAGCTTAGGTAAGACGAGAAGAAGATACCTTTGGCTACCACAGGAAACTGCAAGGACTTTCAGCACATTGAGGTATCTGGGACTTTTACCTTTTCATCTGTACTCATCATAAGTATCAGGTGGAGAGCTTCCTCAGTAATTGTACCCTTCCTTATCTCCCTTCAGTAGGGTCATGATAGAAACAAGCAACTGCAAAATATTATCCATTGCTTGCCATTTTGCTGGTTGATGCTGTAGCTTAGGTAGGTGAGCAGGTAAGGAATGCCTTGACAGAGTGGAATTCTGGCTCATCATTTATAGGTAGCCCAAACAATTTGTCTGCTTTGGTTCAGCAGGTGATGGGGATAGTGTTTGACAAGGTATTGGCATGCTGGGTTATCCCATATCAGCCACTCCCATGAACCAAGGATTCTCTAGACTAGCCCTTGGCCAGTGAGGCCTCCTCCCATCCTAGAGGGACCACCAAATCAGTGGGCCCTAAGCAACTGCCTAAGTTGCCTAGTGCTGGATCTGTCTCTGTCTGGAGAAAACCAGGGGCATGCAGCACCTTTTATTGTTATGTTTTTTTGGGAAAACAGTTTTTGTATTGCAGTAAAGATGTTTATAAGTGTAGTAAGTGTAATTAGGTTACTATGGGTAAATTCACAGAAACTCAACATTGGTTGAAAATACACTGGAACTAAACATTGTTTGTAAAAGAACAGAAACTTAACATGCTTTGAAAATGCACTGAAACTCAACTCTATCTGAAATGCACTTGCCAATGACAGTTTGGCAGTTGGTTTAGTGGATTCAGGCTCTAGTGTCCTGTATTAAAGGTACAGAGTTTGAGCCTGAATGAGTTAACCAACCTGCTATTCATAACTAGGGCATTAAACACACACACACACACACACACACACACACACACACACACACACACACACACAAAACACGCTGTTCCTACCAACCATTTAACTCCCGATAAATCCTCTCTCTTCATCCTTTCCAGTAATGGCATTTACATAAAAATTTGCATTTAGAATTGTCCCCCCTCCATGTTAAGTGTGCAGTGTGTTAAACTATACATGTGCATACAGATTCTTAAAAGAAGTATATAAACTCTGTGTGCATTCTTAAAGAAGAAATGTAACACATTCTTAAAGTACCCCACCAAGCCTGGCCACTAGTCTGCTGACCAGTGAGCTCCAGTGAGCTCCCAGGGCACCCCCTAGCCCTTTTACCCTGTTTTTTTTTCCTAGGAAGGGATCTGGGCATGTCAGGAATTTTTTTTTTTATGCTGTTTCTTTTTTTTTTTGGGTGGGTAAATTTTTTATTGGAATGATTATGTTTGTTTAGAGTAATTGGGTTGCTATGGGTTACTATCATGGTAAATTATATCCCAATTGATAGATTGAAGTTTTGAGTTTTAGACTCTGACTCTCGGTCAGTGAAGAGTCTCTGGATGTTGATTTATTGTGCATTTAAATGACCATAATGGAGAATGGGGGACAGAATGTGATATCATTTTAGTAATGTTGTTTCTGTGTTGTGTGCTGTTTTGATTGTCTGTTTGTTATAACATTATTAGTGTGTATAGTGTATTTTGATCCTACTTTTGTGTAAGTGTCTTTAGAGATTCTGTGTTATATTGTATTTTTGAAATGACTGATGTAGGAGTGTCTTTGGTAGTGCTCCTAACCATATCTATTTTTATAGCTATCAATATGTATATATATATATATATATATATATATATATATATATATATATATATGTGTATATATATATATATATATATATATATATATATATATATATATATATATATATTATATATATAGGGTCCCTATTAAATAAACAAAATGTCAAAATGTCGAACAGCCAAATATCCGAAAAGGCCATTCCTCAATATCGCTATTGTAAGATTGCGGTACAGTGAAGACTGGAAAATTTGCCCTTTCTTCACTGTAGTGCGATCTCGGAGTTGGTATATATAATAAGCAGGGGGTGTGGGGGTGTAGCCCCCTACCAGACTCATTTCGAGGAATGGCCTTTTCGGATATTTGGACATTTGACATTTTGACTTTTCTTTTATTTAATAGGGACCCTGTATCTCTCTCTCTCTCTCTCTCTCTATATATATATATATATATATATATATATATATATATTTATATATACGTTTCCCCTATGAAAGACCGAACGCTCAGAATCCCGATGCCCAAATTACCAAGAACAGAAGCCCGATACCCCACATTACCGAAAGACCAGAAGCGCGAAATTCAAAATCCCGATGTTAAGGGATATTGAGTATGCGCTTCTGGTGTTGCGGTTCAGGTAAGTATCTGTGTGTAAGTGTGTTTGTGAGGGGCTTTAGTGTGTGTTAGTGTGTGTTGTGACTGTGGTATGTGTGTGTGTGAGGGACTGTAATGTGTGGGTACGAGTTTGCCTTGTGTGTGTGTTTGTGCGATCTCGGAGTTAGAATATTAAAGTGGGGGGGTGCTTGTGGTCCGTCGGTAGCACTGGCAATCACTTCACTCCATCCACAGAGTATGACGAATTATAGCCAGGGCCAATGTTGAACCTAAAGACATCTGGAGGGGGTTGGAGCTGCATTTTCCAGGGGGATTTATCTTAAGACTTACCCTATTTTCCCCCTCCCTTACTCCAGTCGAACAGTTGTGCCCTGAAATGGGCATGCATTGTAAACATGCAACATCTTGCCCAGCCTGTACTGAACCTCATCCATGTCCCCACCCTAATCCCCCCTTTGAGTATGCCCTTCTTTCACCATTCCCAGAATTTGCCCAGGGACGTCATGGGGAATGTCTTCACAACTATCCTCCTTCCCCTTGGATGGCAACAGCTGCATCCTGTCCTGCAGTCACCTCAAGCTCCTATGCTGCTAATTAAACTAGGGTTACTTGGGCCATAGTTAGGGCTTTATCTCTCTATGTCACTGTGCTGGCTACCCTAACCAGTTCAGATTGAGATCTCCAACAATAATCAGGTTAAATTTACCAGAAATGGTGGCAAAAAGAGCTATGTTATGGTCAGAGATGCAGCATAACTGCTGGGAAATATCTATTTCAGCCTTTAAGGTATTTCCTAAGTTATGTGGATTAAGATCCAATTTTTATCATTTTAATTAGTGAATGTATTTGCCTGAAATAAGGTGGTTAGCATTTGGGTGTTACTGGTGACAAGTAGGATAAATCCAACCTTTACTCTATGTCTTGGTTTGCTATTGTAGACACAGTGGTAGTTTCTATGTAAGAAACTTAAAGGTTCAGTGTTGGCCCTTTAGCCAAGATTCAGTGATTACCAGAATACTAGGATTGTGTTGTGCCACCTGCAGATCAGAGTGTGTGTATGCACCTTTAAGAAGCATTTCTAGATGTAAACACCTGCATATAAATAGTGATCATGTGCAGTGCCATTTTCAGAGAACAGCCAGAGTGTTAACATGTATGAGTGTGGTAGTTAGTCTGTTTATAAGTTTATTTAAGTTTAAGTTAAAAAGCCTCATTCCTGATGTGTTAGTGTGTAATAAAGCTGCTTGAACTGAAGCCATGAATGTTTGTCTGTTTTATCCAGATAAGACAGGTGACATGGTATCAGAACCAGGATTAAGAGAACAACTTCTTCAAGCCATGAGGTACGGAGCTGAAAGTGAAGGCAGATTAAGCAGGATGAGTGAAATGGAGCCCAGACAAACCAAAAAGGGCCTGAAATGAACTTAAGCTAAAGAAAACTACACAAATAATTTATTTAGCAAAGAAAATGAAACTGTGCATTTATAAGGCACAAAACACATTATTAATAAAATGAGTAGCACAACACATAATATTAATCAAACAAAAGGCACAGATCACATAATTAAACAAAATGTTTGAAACTATGATATTTGATAAAACTAGCAGAGATATTCATATGGGGCTCACAATTACCTTTGGCTTGCATAACGAGCAGGTTTAAAGTAAAACAGGCGCAAGAAAAGTATAATAAGCATGATAAGAGATTAAAAAGGCATAATGAGTACAATAAAAAAGGCAAATAAAGTGTAAAGAGCAAGGCAACTGTATGTTTTTTAGTAAAAGACTGTCCCTGGGATTCGGCAAGCTCTGCACACAGTGCAGGAATAGTGCAGGAGCTGCTGCATGCAATATGGCCGACGAGTGATCCAGGAACGAGCTCCCGGGACGTGCACTAGCACTCCTGCACTATCCCTGCTTGGACACAGCTCCTATATGCTAATTACCCCATTTGCAGGTGAAAACCATGCAAATGAGGTGAATTTCCAATCCATGAAGGAGGCAAGCGTCTGTGCAGGAATAGTGTAACCTGCAGAAATGTATTCGGCTACTAACTGAATACATTTCTGAAAATTACAAAACGGAGGCATGACAGTTCCAAAGAAAGCATGTATTCAATGTAGTAGACATGCTAATGGCCAAATATATGGCCATTGGTATGGGAAATAGTTGCAAAATTATAAAAAACTTTTTTTTTTTTTTTTTTGGAGGATTTCAGCCGTTTAAGCATAGGGCAGCGGTGCACAAATGGGATTGGCCCGAAAATAAGAAAAAAAGTTGGACATAAGCTTTTAAACCCAAATCAACATTCTGCCATAATAGGCAATGGAATGTATAAGACAACAATACCATGGAATAGTGGTTGCTAAGAGGGAAGGCAGCAACACCATGGTATAAGCATAAGAGTTAGATGACCTCATAAGGGGGAGTGTCATGCATGCTGTAAGCTTAATAGAGCTCTGTGTCCCATGTTTTCCCTTAGTTAAGCATAGCTAAGGAAGGGGGGGTGTCTACAGCTGCCTAACAGTGTTTACATTGCCTAAACAGGTGTGCGCACCATGCACCATGTTTTGAACAAAAAAAAAAACACAGAAAATAGCTGCTCTGTTCACATATGAGCACTGGGTATGCATGGGGTCAGGGCTTAAACAGGAAGGCAATGAGAAGGGAAAACAGCAGTAGGAAGGCAATCAAGGAGAGCTAGCATAGCTCGCAGGTGAAATGTATCAGAATCTGCCAGTTACACAGGAGCAGCCCAGCCCAGCCCAGCACACTACTATAAACTATGCAAACACCTTTCACTCTGGTTTTTCCCACAAACTCTATGCCACCAGTGTACACAGACAGGGACATTTTACCTGACTAAACTAACAAAATGATAGGGGCTGCTGTCACTCTCATACCTCAATATGTGGAAGAGGCTGAGGGTGTGTGAGGGTGAGAATGCTGATGATCAACCCACAGTGAGGAGAAGGATAAGAGTGTACAGACCCAGGGTAACCTACCAGGGGCTACATGAGCTGGAGAGAGTGGAGCACTATAGGGTGGACAGGGACATCCTACAGCAAATTGTTGAGCTGTGCTGGCCACTCCTTACATACAGAACCAACAGAAGGGAACCCATCTCAGTGGATACCAAGGTATGTGTACACTTAAGAATACTAGCCACAGGTACCTTCCAAAGGCCAATTTGGAATATCATGGGGATCTCACAGGCATCAGCATCCAGGGTACTCCACCCAGTTCCTGGATACCATGTCAGCACACGCCGGAGAGCACTTATATTTCTTTAACACCCATAAGGCGTTGACCAGCAATATGCATCTCTTCCACCAAATAGCAGAATACCCTGAGGTAGTGGGTGCTATAGACTGCACACACATACACATCAAAGCACCACCCGGTGAGCAGGGTAGGGTCTTCATAAACTGCAAGAGCTTCCCCTCCTTCAACTGCCAGGTCATGTGTGATGCCCAGGGCATTATCATGAATGTGTGTGCTGGCAGTCCTGGAAGGTATCACAACTCCCACATCTGGCATATGACACAGCTGTACCAGAGATTTGCCAGTGGGGACATCACATATGGCCACCTAGTGGGGGAAGCTGGTCACGCATTGGAGCCATGGCTGATGACACCCATCAGAAATGCACACACACCCGAACAAAAACTCCATAATGAGTCACACACACAAACCAGAATCATTACAGAGTGTGTGTTTGGGATGCTCAAGTCATGGTTCCACTGCTTGGACATATCCTGTGGTGCCTTGCAGTACTCTCCAGGTACATGTACACAAATTTTCATTGTATGTGCCATGCTACACAATATGACGCTGCAGAAACAGCTGCAGCAGGAACAGCACGGGGCAGGGCCACACAGCCCCTCACCATTGCCAAGACCAGCACAGGCACAGTGTGACTCGGAGGAGGAACAACCTGAGCCTGCCCATGTAGGCAGAAAGAGGCGTGCCCAGTATGCCCAGGCTTTAGCAAAGAGGCAATGCATAGCATATACACTGACATGGTAGGAACCCAGGGAATGGCTGAATGGGATGGCATCAGACAGTGAACACCTATATGGGCAGCATAAAATCCATAACAAATACTAATGTCAACAAACTAGGCAGTACGAGACAAGGTGACAAATCCCACTGCACTACACATGGTGGCCCAAATGTGTGTCCGTAGGACACACAAATGCATCTCAGTGAGGCTCACATACCCAACAGCCTCAGCCAGAAGGACAGGTGTAGATGACCATAAAGAAAAGCTGTGCTAAGGCCTCCAATTGTTGGCAATGGAGAACAGCCCCCCTCAAGACCAGCACAGACAGACTACAACAGGTCAGGCAGTTGTATGTTAGTTCTGAAGGGTAAGAAGTCTGAAACTGAAATGTAGGTCAATAAAACCTAAGATTTGTACTCTACTGATATGCTTCTAGTCTGCATGATAGGTCAGAATACAAAACAAAATGGAAGCCAACAGAGTACCTGGCATACCAATACAGTCATAGCAAATGTTTACAGTTGTCAAGTGTGCCCCCCCTACAATCCTATGTAGAAATGCAGTAACATTTATGTGTGGGTTTAATAACAGTGGAGTAAAGATTACCTGAGCTGGCCCAATTTACAGGATAGATTGTTGCATGTATACAATATGCATGGTGCTGTGTGTTAGGTTGTTGTGTGTTGTATATTGTGTGGAAGTGGTCAGCAAGTAGGCATGGAGGGTTGTGTCCCGGTGGCCTATCGGCAGTACTGTTGATAACAGGTCCATGTTCTGACAACTGCAGTGCCAACCACAATGCATCCCAGCAAGACCCAACTCAGCAGTCATCCATACTCATTGTTCAGATGTCAATATCTGTCACCATCTGAAAGATGGACATGCCATGAATGTGGGCCCAGACATACACACAGTACACAGGTGGAAGTGCCCTAGACAGAGTACATAAAATGTAACTGTCAACTGTACACACCTTTGGAATTGTACATACAGGTTAGCAGCTCATTAGTCTGTGTAATATTGAATACTGATGTAGTCTGGCCAATCACTGGCAGACCACAAAAGGCACAGTTATGAAGTAATGAGAGACTGCCTATGTCCCCGCACAAGTCAGCATAAGGGGACTGTCTGAGGTATATTTGTGAGTCAGCTGCAAGAAGCTTCCATATCACACATGCACTCAGCTCACCCAACCATCAGCCACAGGTTTATCACAGGTCAAATCCCTGCTGTTGTGAATGAGTACAGTATGACCCCACTTCTGTATGGGATTACCCAGAGAATGCAGCATGCTGAAGAGGTGTCCCATGCAGTTGTATCCCTAGTTGTAAGCAGCACTCTGCCAGCATCCAGAACAATGGATTAATATGGACAGGAGCTATTGCCATTAACATCTTGCACACTTACCCTGTCACCCCAGGGGAATTCAATGGCTTGCAGCCTGGGATTGTACGAATGACTGAATGCATTGGCTTGCTACAGATGGCCAGCATCACTACCAAATGCCCTACAGTCCTCTGTCAAAGGCCTGTGCTTCACCCGTACTGCCAGTGTATGTTATTTCATGGGGTCCAACTAACAACATAACACAGTCCACAGAACACAAATGCAAGGCTGTGTTGACAAATGCTAGCAGCATGCCCACCATGTCTTACTGCATGAACTGTGGACCAACCCCTAAATACCGCTGGGATGAATGGACAACTATAGGGATTCTTCTCAGATATTGCTCGCATAATGTTAGGAAGAGGATAGAATAATAGAGTGGGGGGTGTAGAAGCATGGATGCCATGGAGTGTGTGAAGTCTGAAACTCTGGTGTGTGCCCACACTACCCCTGCCTGCAAACCCAGTAATGGGTAGCTACAAACCTGCTCATAAACCACAATGTGAAGGGGAACTGATCAGATATGTGAGCCCTGCCTCTGGGTAACCTGGGTGAATCTGTACAGCTGAGAGGTATGGCCACAGCAGGATATGGCCATTCTGTTATGTTGATAGATGTACAAGCAGGCGATCCTCAGCCACCACAGTACCAAGGTGCTGGACCACTTAGACAGACCAATCAGCAAGTGTATGCAGCTACCCCTCCAGAATGGCATGAGTGTGCAAGAATATGTAGGCTACAGACCACACTACTGGACACAGCTTCATTCATCTTGTATTTCCCAGGAAATAACTGTGAGCAAATAAGTATATCTGTCAGTAGTTGATGATATAATACATCACAGTGTAAAACAGTACCTATGTCTGAATATCTCTGCTAACACCAACCATGTAACACAAGCAGCACAGACACAACAGTTACAGTATCTCACCATTTTTCACCCATTGTGATTCCATATTGTCAACCTATCTACAGATATCCTGCAGAAATAGGTTGCTAGTTTTAGGTGTAGAACACAAACTCCTGCACTGGAGTACAACCTACCTGGAATGGATTCAAACACTCAATAAAGAAGGTCATACGGGGCATGCTCCTACACTTAGAGAAATGAAGCCCATGTCTAACAACAACAATGGACTATACATATCTGTCAGTTGCACATGTCTTGTGCACACACACACACACACACACACACACACACACACACACACACACACACACACACACACACACACACACACCATTCATGCTTTGCACACACACATTTGGTAGGAATACTCTCACATATCCAAGGCCAATACACTATAATAGGTCAAACATACATGCACAGAGATGTGAGGAAGAGAGAGGCAGACAGTGACAAACAGACTGCCATCATGAGGCCTGTCCCACCCACCATACATACAATTGGCCAATATTACATAATGTGCCAATGTCAATCACTGTAGACATTTGCTTTTGGTAGCACTCAGCCCTATAGTGTATGTGGTGCTTGTGATAACTGTGTAACATGATAGTACAAATCAGTATTCATCTAGCATTTGTATACACAGTCCTGTCAGATGTGAAGTTGTGTGTGACTGAGTGTTGTGTGTGTGTTTCCAGAGGAATGGTTTATGGCCCATTCACACACACTGCACTTCCCATTTTAGCACTAATGTTGATGTCAGTCACCTTGAAATAACCCTCAGGCAAATTAGCATCCCCATAAGCACCGCGGCATGTGCAATAACTGTGTAGTGCTATAGTGTAACATGAGAGTTAGGTAGGTGTTCTAATCCCAGACATGGCAACTGTGAAACACTGTGTGTAAAGATTATTGACTTTGAGGCCATTCACAGTCACTACACCTCCCATTGCCCTACTTTAGCAAGCTTGCTGATGTCTGTCAACTTGAAATACCCCTTTGGAGAAGGACCATGTCTCTAAGCTCTGTGGCACGTATGGTAACTGCATAATGCTATAGTATAATATACTAGTTAGGTAGGAGTTCTAATAACAGACATGGCAACTGTGAAACTCCGTGTGCATGGAGGTTAATGATTTTGAAGCCATTCACAGTCACTACACCTCCCATTGCCCTACTTTAGAAAGCCTACTGATGTCAGTCACCTTGAAATACCCCCTTGGAAAAAAGCCAGCCCTATACACTCTGTGGTGCATGGGATAACTGCATAATAATGTAGTGCAACATGCTAGTTAGGTAGGAGTTCTAATCCCAGACATGGCAGCTGTGAAACTGTGTGTGTGTGTGTGTGTGTGTGTGTGTGTGTGTGTGTGTGTGTGTGTGTGTGTGTGTGTGTGTGTGTGTGTGTGTGTGTGTGTGTTTGTAGAGATTAATAATTTTGAGGCCATTTACAGTCACTACAGCTCCTATTGCCCTACTTTAGCAAGCCTGCTGCTGTCAGTCACCTTGAAATACCCATTTGGACAATGGCCAGTCCTATAAACTCTGTGGCATGTGCGATAACTGCATACTACTGCAGTGTAACATAATAGTTATGTAGGAGTTCTAATCCCAGACATGGCAACTGTGAAACTCTGTGTTTGTGTATAGAGATTCATGATTTTGAGGCCATTCACAGTCACTACACCTTCCATTGCCATACTTTAGCAAGCCTGCTGATGTCAGTCACCTTGAAAAACCCCTTTGGAGAATGGCCAGCCCTATAAGGTCTGTGGTATGTGCAATAACTGTATAATGCTATAGTGTAACATACTAGTTAGGTAGAAGTTCTAATCCCACATATGGCAACTGTGTGTGTGTGTGTGTGTGTGTGTGTGTGTGTGTGTGTGTGTGTGTGTGTGTGTGTGTGTGTGTGTGTGTGTGTGTGTGTAAAGTAATGATTTTAAAGACATTCACAATCACTACACCTCCCATTGCCCTACTTTAGCATGCCTGCTGATGTCATTCACCTTGAAATAACCCTTTGGCCATGTCTCAGCCATATAAGCTCTGTGGTGCTTGTGATAACTACATAATATTGTAGTGTAGCAAACTAGTTAAGTATGAGTTCTACTCCTGATCCTGCCAACTCTGATAGTGTGTGCATTTCCCATTGACACTTGCTTTTGTGGACATTCACACTTACTACACTTCCCTTATCCCTCCTTTAGCACTGTTGCCGATGTCATTCACCTTCAAAGATACCTTTTTACAACTCTTCAACATATAAGCTCTGTGGCACACACAATAACTGTGTAAGACTGTAATAGCAAAATATAGTCAGGTAGAGGTTTGAAACTCAGTACTGATAAGTGTGTGCTTCATCAGAATCCTGTGTAGGCATCGGGGTGATTATGTAATGACAGGATGCATTGAAGTGTAGGTTTTGCTACATCTTTATATTGAGGACCTATATGCCCCATTGCCCACATTACAAGGCTAACAGTTTTCAAACTCAGTAGAGGTTGTCGCAAACAGTCCTCAGCCATAAATATGTAAAGCCATGTGCAATTACTATATGACAGTATGGATCAGTAAACAATATAGGCAACCATTATAATACCCAGATATCACTCTCCACTCACAGATCCTACACAAACATGCTTAGCTCTTACTCTCTTGCTATCTTCCTTTCTTACTTTGTCTCTGGCTGTCTCTCTCTCTCTCTCTCTCTCTCTCTCTCTGTCTCCCTCTCTGCTGGATGTGGAAAGAAACATATGTTTTACATAGGCAGCAGCTTAGTTTTGTAAGTAATGCTCATGATCAGCTGATGGCCTGTGCATGAATTGCAGTCCCCCACTTGCTAATTGCATGTGGAACAGTTGTGGTATCATTCCTATAGCCAACAGCATGAAAACACACTCCTATAGCTAAGCACTTTATGTGGGTGTTGGAGCCTTTCCTTCACTGTGAGCAGGACTTCATGTGGGTGTGTGACAAACAGCATCACAGAGGGTAGTTGGAAATACCTTACAACATACACTGTGGAGACAGACCAACAAACAGGAGGGGGGATGTTCCAGACATGGGGACAGAATGTTAGCATTGCTGTTGTACATTTGAAGTAATGTTGGTTTAACAGGGTTTATGTGGATATGGCTGTTCTACATGATTTACAGTCTGGCATGACAGTGTTATGTGGTTGAGGAAACTCTCACCTGTAGGGCTATCTGCAGACTGGCCAGAGTTTGGAGTCTTACATGTATTGTGTTACTCACGCATTTCCTATCTTTGGAAATGCAGTAGCATACGCTGATTACTGCACTCAGTACATGGTGACACCCATGTCAGTTACTGAATTCATATCCCTCAAAAGACATAAGTCACAACAAACCTTGTTATGCCAGGAAATTTCCCAGTTTATCACAGCAATATGGCAATATTGTCCCTGTGTTTGTGCCTCCGTCCTCCAAGTCTGTCACCCTTTGTCGATATGTCATGCAATAAGAGGTGCATATGTACAGTACATCATTATTTACTGACATCATACCTGATAATAAGCCAGTGAGATTTCAGACTGCTACACACATTATGTATAGTAGGCCTTACATTTGAGGACAAAATCTGGACATTCTGTTGTAGTGTGTAGAGTAGTGAGGTATTTGTACTTATGGTGATTGTTGACAGAGTGTGTATTGTGAATATGTTACTTGGCCTGTGTACAGACTGTGGTAGATGTCATTGTTCTTGGTCCTGTTCTGTCTGATGTTGCATGCTGCTCCTGTTTATGGTACCCTATCAGCGTATATGTTTGTAGGGCCAGACTGACACATGCACCATACCACAGTCAGGCATCAGGCTACACTGTGTATTGGCCCAATATATGTAGGGTTAGTGTGTGAGTGGCACATATGAGGATGGTTTTATTCACACAGTCCATATACTGTAATATTAATTAGGCTTACCGTAATGTGACTGTGACTGTGTTAAGATTGGTTGTGGGTATGCACAAGCTGTCTGAGGAGGAGCACCTGATCTGTGATATATAGCAATAGGTAGCCTGTTTTTTTTTTTTTTTTTTTTTTGCTTATTTTTAGTAGTTATTGTTTATTCTAGATATTTATAGCAATTTTATTGTATACTGCATACTTGTACTGTATTTCATAGCTATTGGTTCACTGCTGGTTTTCTGTAATGATAAACATTTCTGTAGTGTTTTCTGCCTAAAATAGTTTAGGTTGTAGCTGTAATATTGTCCATATTCCTGACTGTGTTTGTGATAAACATTTCTGTAGTGTGTTCTGCCTAAAAAAGTTTAGGTAGTAGCTGTAATATTCTCCATATTCCTGATTGTGTTTGTGGGCCTAGTTGTTTGTTAGGGGCTGTTTTCTAAGCTCATTGTCCAGGCCATCTTATTAGCAAAGACCATCTCCCACTTCAGTGAGAGTTTAGTGTTTATGGTCATTGTCTAGTTGGGTTGACAGATCTACTGCTTGGAGAAAGTACCTCATTGGTTCTTTTGAACTTTTTTTAAAGTTGTTTCAGGTTTCAACTTTCTGTTACTTAACAAATTAACTTGAGTGTTTCAGCCATTACACACAGAGCTATCTGAGGAGGAGTACCTAATCTGTGATATATATATATAACAATAGGTAGCCTGTTTTATGTGCTTATTTTTAATAGTTATTGCTTATTCTAGATATCTATAGCAATTTTATTGAGTACTGTATACTTGTACTGTATTTCATAGCTATTGGCTCACTGCTGGTTTTCTGTTGTGATAAACATTTCTGTAGTGTTTTGTGCCTAAAATAGTTTAGGTAGTAGCTGTAATATGCTCCATATTCCTGATTGTGTTTGTGATAAACTTTTCTGTAGTGTGTTCTGCCTAAAATAGTTTAGGTTGTAGCTGTAATATTGTCCATATTCCTGATTGTGTTTGTGGGCCTAGTTGTTTGTTAGAGGCTATTTTCTGAGCTCATTGTCCAGGCCATCTTATTAGCAAAGACCATCTCCCACTTCAGTGAGAGTTTAGTGTTTATGGTCATTGTCCAGTTGGGTTGCAAGTTCTACGGCTTGGAGAAAGCACCTCATTGGTTCTTTTGAGCTTTTTTTAAAGTTGTTTCAGGATTCAACTTTATGTTTTTTCCTTTTTGATTGATGTATTTGATTTTCTTGACAAAATTAGAGATGTTAAATGGAACAACAACATGTATTGGGTTACCATTGATGTAAAGAGCCTGTATACAAGCATTAGCCACAGTTTTGGCATTGAGGCTATCAGATTTTTTCTGGGTGACTCTCCTATAACTGAGTTTATAGTTGAATTAACTCAATTTTCTTTAACTAATAATTTTTTTGAATTTCACAACAACCTGTATCGTCAAAAACAGGGCACTGCCATGGGGGCGGCCTTTGCCCCCATGTATGCAAACTTAGCAATGGGTTTGTTTGAACTTGAGTATATATATAAACATGAATTTTTTCACAAGTATGTCATTAGGTATTATCGATACGTGGATGATTTAATTTTTCTGGTAGAAGGTGAACAGGCTTTGGCTCATCAATTTTTTGTTGACTTAAATTCCAACAGATTTTCTTTAAAATTTGATGGATTAAAGATAGACACTTGTGTTCCTTTTCTTGATGTCAAATTAGACATTTCTAAAGGTCACGAGTTATTCACCTCAGTAAATAGAAAGTTTACAGGAACAACGCAATATGTACATAGTTCTAGTGGCCATCCACCACACACCATCAAATCCCTACCATATAGTGAAATTTTGCATATTAATAGACTATGCAACAGTAAAGACATATTTTATAGAGAATTAGATTTATTATATAATTCATTTTTACAGAGGGGATATCATAGTGTTACATTAGAAGATAGTTATGGGAAATTTTGTAGAAATACTGATAGACAATATAAACATGACAATATGCACAGTAAGCATGATGACTTAATGATTCCGAATACAAGATCGGATGATAAAGAAATTATGTACTTTGTCACC
The DNA here is from genome assembly GCF_019279795.1 of Protopterus annectens. NCBI lineage: Eukaryota > Metazoa > Chordata > Ceratodontiformes > Protopteridae > Protopterus > Protopterus annectens. The sequence goes on from NC_056739.1 coordinate 1,842,740,068, forward strand.
ATGTATAGCTGTTTTACCAGTGAATTTGTTAAAATAGTCTTTCAATTTTGGAACTATTTATGTTCTTTAAATAATGTTAAGACTTGGTTAAATGTTGATTTAAAATTTTCATATTGTAGGGGAAGAAGCATTAAAGATATGTTAGTAAAAGTAAGTTTAATTTTCCAAGTGACGTTGTATGTCATCATCTTACAAGTAGAGCGCATCAATGTGGCAAATGCAAAGCTTGTAAGTTTGTGGTTCCCTCTTTTGAATATATTAATAGTATTCCTTTTCAAGTTAAACATTCTTTTCATTGTCTTTCAGAAAGTGTTATTTATGCTCTGTGTTGTCCTTGTAAAAAGTTTTACATCGGAGAGACCAAGAGAGCCTTTAAAATAAGGCTCTTGGAACATATCAGGGACATTGTTAATAAAAAAGAGGAAAGTCCTGTAGCAATGCATTTTTTACAATTTCATAATAGTAATTTTAATGGATTACAAGCAACAGTTTTAGAGCAAATACAAGATTATAAATACAATTGTTTAAATATAAAACATTTGTTGCGACAAAAGGAAGCTGTTTTTATTTTAAAATTTAAAACTTTATTTCCTGAGGGTTTAAATGAAGATTTTAATTGGAGAATGCTTATAAATTGAATTTTGGTGTTTTATATCATTAATTGTATAACTGAATCAATTAATCAATCATTGTGGTGTATATATATGTGAACAGTATTTTAAGTTATTCTTACTCCTTGAAGGCTCAGGCCGAGATGTCAGAGAGAGAGAGAGAGAAGTCTGCAATAAATTGTTCTTTGGTGGATCCTATTTCGTTGTTTCTTCTTTTGGTGTGCCTTTCGTTGTTTCATTCAACTTTATGTTACTTAAGTTAACTTGAGTATTTCAGCCATTACACACAGGGCTATCTGAGGAGGAGCACCTGATCTGTGATATATAGCAATATGTAGCCTGTTTTTTTTTTGCTTATTTTAGTAGTTATTCCTTATTCTAGATATTTATTTTATTGTATACTGCATACTTGTACTGTATTTCATAGCTATTGGCTTATTGCTGGTTTTCTGCTGTGATAAACATTTCTGTAGTATTTTCTTCCAAAAATAGCTTCCCATCCTCCCTCCTATTGGCATTTTGTCTTTATACCTGCTGGCCTTGCAGTTGCCCGCCCCTACTCTAAATTTGATCTTGGACACTCCTCCCAGTCTAGTGTCATTAGCTCATTCTACCTAATACAGGGAGAACATCTGAGAAGGCCATCCCACTTAGTTTCTTTCCTTCTGTTCCTCCTTTCTCCCTTTCTTAAAAAATTGCCTGAATCTCCTTGTGTTCTGACTGTGCTTCTCAAAGATTTTGGAAATATAGAGTATACTTTAGTGCATTTATTAAAACTGCATTTACCGTAATATTGCTACAACTCAAGTGCTCTAGGTTGCACTGCATCTGAATTGTTTTAGTCGCTTTTCTGTATATTTAGACTTTTCTGTATATGTGGACTAGCTACTTATTCTACTTTATTACTGCCTCTTAATTGTTTTTCAGTTGTGCACTTGCCTTTCTTAATTTAAAAAGTTTTAAATTGCTAATTTTGTAGAGTTTTAATTGCATTTACTGTTTAGGGCTAAGCACTTGTGTGTTAGCCTTTTCTGTGTTTATTTACTGTATCATTGCATTGTTTAGCCTGTTTTATCCAAAAAAAACAAAACAAACAAAAAAATACTATCTTGTTTGCTCGTTTCCTGCCTTTCCTAGCTAGTATAGTCCAGATCCCAGGCTTTACTGATTTCAGGACTTTATTTTCTGTGTTCAGAGCTCTCCAGACCTTGCTGTGGTAGAGGGAAGTCCTACTGCTTATCAGTGGGAGTGGTGAGCATTGTACTGCTTATCTAAAACTAGAGGAGTGGTTTTCAGTTCTGAAATTGTAATTTTATTAGCCATTTTGGGCTGATTTCTATTCCTTTCAACTTTCTGGCTTAAAAACACATGTGTTTGTGTATTTTTTGCATTGTGCAGCACCGCAGGGCTACAGTTAAACTATTTCAGGTGCCAGAAAGTCTGCTCTTCAAATTTTCCTTTAGAACTCGCTGGTTTCTCAGTAGTAGCTCTAAAATCTGACCCCTGTAACTAGCACTTGCTCTAGAACCTGCTGGAAAGCACTAGGAAGCCTTAAACATATACAACCACTCAACTCTCCTTCTTAATAAGGAGAAATTAATCGTAGGCATTAAACAGCCTATAATTGCAAAGTATCTTGCAAAGATAAGGGAAAACAGCTCTTGTACTTTACAAAAAAAGCACCTAAACTGACATGTCCAAGGGTCAGCTTCCGTTGATTACTCCTGTTCACTTGGTGAATCTGGGCATACTGGGGCAATGCAGCAACTGCCTCATGTACACAGACAACCCTCTCCTCCTACCACCCAACACTACAACCTGCGAGAGATGTACTTACATAGTCAAACTGGAAGCAAAGCTCTCTCCAGCCAAGATTGTGCTAGACAGTCAAGACGAGAAGGTTAACACCTGCACTACACCTCAAGCAACACATAGCCCTTCAAAATCCACACCATCAACACCCACACATAGCAACACTAAACCCACATATGCAGAGGCCCTTAACATTAACCGGCCCAAGCAACAAGGACCTCCGAAGCTCAAATGCAAACAAACACCAGGCATAACCAAAGTGACACATAGCTCACAACACCAGTGTGCCACCCAACAACAGCCCCTAAGGCAAGACAATGTAGCCAACACTTTAGTCATAGGTAACTCTATAGTCAGGCACACTGATGTCCCACTCACCAGGCTGAACAAGGAGAAAATTACAGTCAGCTGTCGGTTGGGTGCCAGGATCCACCACATAATGCATGCACTCAAGTCACTCCACAACAAGTACAAATATGACTCTGTCATTGTCCATGTTGGTGTGAATGACTTGAGAAGTACCTCCCTGGACTACATGAAAAGAGACATGGAAGAGCTCTTGGATCATGAGGCACAGGCAGGTATGCCCCTAGCTCTGAGCAGCATCCTGCCTTCACCCAGAATGATACCACAGTTTAAGGACAAAATGATTGACTTCAACAATTGGCTAAGCTTCTGGTGTCATTCAAAGGGGATCCAGTATCTGTCTGCCTGGGACGACATGATTGACATACCATGATGCTTTGCCAGAGATGGTCTGCACCTGTCGCCCCTGGGGTTCAGGTTACTGGCTAAAGCTCTTGCCACCCCTATAGTGCTTATTTTAGGCAAGGTTCAAAGGACAAAACCACCACCGTAACAGATACGCGCATGCAAATTCTGAAGGTAATGCTACTCAATAGTAGAAGTCTAAACCTCAAAATGCACTCTCTCGAGGCACTCCTAAAAATGGAGAACATCGATATTTGTGCAGTAACTGAGACCTGGTTCAAGGCTCCAGAGAGCACCCCTGCAATACCAGGCTACAACTCATACCACACGTTTCAGCCATCAAACCAAGACCGAAACACTAAAGGTGGAGGAGTGTCCATATTCACTAAGGATATTCACACCTCCATTCTAGTTGCCCAGCACAATGCCTCTGAAATTCTCCAGGTACAACTAACACTAGGTAAGATTGCAATCCAAACTGTAGCTTGCTACAGATCCCCCACCATGTCCCAAGATTCTCACTACACCTTTCTAAACATACTGGATAATATTAAGATACAGCCAAACACCCTAATACTGGGTGATTTCGACTACCCTGCCATTAACTGGGAAAACTACTCAGGTACCAACACCTTTTCCCAACGGTTCTTGGAATTTATAAATTCTAGCACCCTAGATCAACTAATCCATTGTCCCATCAAAGGCTCCAATATCCTAGGTCATTACCAACATGGGAAATAGATGCCCCACACCAGTGGTCACCCCCTCAATGGTCAGGTCTGACCATAAGCTAATCACCCTTGACATCCACATCCCACTCCCAATCCCCCCCCCCAGTAAGGAAACCTCCATAAAAAATGTCTCCAAAGCCAACTTCATGCTACTCAAGTCAGAAGTGACAAACCTCATGACACCCATGCAGATGGGAGCTGAAAGTTTGACAGCAGAATCCTACAATAAGGCACTGTACGAGCACATACACTCATACATGAATCATGCCATCCCAGATAGAACCAATATGCTTTCCTCCAAAAAACGGAAGCCAATCTGGTGGTCCCCTGCCATAAACAAACCATACAACAGAGGGAAGACACTGCTGCAGAAAAGAGGAAAATCCCAGGATGCAAAAAACTCCCTTACCAGCCTCAGTAAGAAGCTGAGATCCCTCATAAAATCCTCCAAAGCTAGTTATGAAAATAAAATTGCCAAAGATTCCAAAGACAGCCACAAGGCATTCTATAGTTATGTCAAGAATCTAAATGGCAATGCTCAGATCTGCTCTGAGCTACAACAGAATGGCATTAAATATACTGATCCCAAGGATATTGCCAATATCCTGGCAGATCAATTTAGAGACAACTTCTCCTCCCTCTCACTCCCTAAAAGGGCCATCTCAATACCAAAAGATTGCCAAATTCCAGTAATCACTGTCACACAGGTAGAAACCACACTCTCTAAAGTTAAGAATACAGTATCCATGGTTCCAGATGACATCCCAGGCTGTGTACTACATGAACTACAAAATGAACTGACAACTCACCTAAGTGTCATGTTTAATCATAGCCTCACCTCAGGCTTTGTGCCCACTGAGTGGCTCACAGCTACAGTTATCCCACTCCACAAGGGGGGATCCACCTTGGATCCCAGGAACTATCATCCCATCAGTCTGATGAGCCTGATCTGTAAGGGCATGCAATGCATTATCATAGAACTTATAAACAAAGACACTGGCAATCTTCAAACACTGGACCTCACCCAGTTTGGGTTTGTGAAGGGCTGATCTTGTCTCCTGAACTAAACTGACTTCTTTGAATCAGTCTCCAGAGCTGCAGACGAGGGTAAGGTGGTCCCCACAGCCTATCTGGACCTCGCCAAAGCCTTCAACACCAGCCCCCACTCTGGAATCATAGATACACTTACTAAGCTGGGCATAAATCCCTATGTCACTCGATGAGTTGCCAACTGGCTTACTGACAGAACCCAGACTAAAAGTAGCCAACTCCATATCCAGCTCCAGACAAGTGATAAGTGGAGTACCTCAGGGTTCAGTCCTGGGACCACTCTTGTTTGGCATCTACTTCTATGAAGTTCAGGCCAACACTAAGGCACTCTGGCTAACAAAGTTTGCAGATAACTGCAAACTGGGAGCCATTATTGAATCCACAAATGATGTGGATATTCTACAAAAGGGCCTTACAGAAACAGATGTTTGGTGCCAGAGCCATGGGCTTAAGCTTAATGCCAAAAAATGTATAGTTATCCCCTATGAGAAAAAACATGTACCCATATTACCAAAAGTGTGATGAGAGACTTAGGGACACATGTGGACAGTGGTCTCAGCTTTGATAACCACATTGCCACAACAGTCATGAAATCCTACTATGTGGCACACCTCATCACCAAGGGATTTTCATCCAGAAAAAATGAGGTCATTGTCCCACTGTACTCATCCCTCATTAGAGCCTTTATAGAGTACAATGACCCATTTGGTATGTACCTCACAAGACATCTGCAACAGCTGGAAAGGCCGCAGAAACACTTCACTAAAAGAATTGCAGGCCTAAAGCAGATTCCCTATGCTGACCATCTAAAAAAACTCCAGCTATACTCTGTGGCATATTGTCTGCTCAGAGGTAATCTCTGCTTAACATACAAGGCCATGTCAAACCCAGAGCTGATGGAAATGCTCCACTTAAAGAAATTCCAATCCTTCAGAGCCACACACTCCAGGGATATAAATCTTGTCATCAGAATGAACAAAACATGCTTGAGGGATAGGTTCCTGACCCACAGACTCCCCATACTCTGGAATAGACTGCCCATACATGTCAAGCAGAGCATCTCCTGGGCCCTCTTTAAAAGGAATCTTGACGTTTGTATGGGACATAGGAAATTCACCCTGGGGATCACGTCAGTCGCCCTGCTAGACAGGGGTCCAGGGAAGCAAATATTGTGGGAAGGAATATCCAGGGAATTGTTATGGCTAGGCTTGTATAGGCCCTAGGGCCAATAGCCTAGTACCAACCTATGAACTTTCACACTGGTGTCTGTTACTCCATGCTGTTACATGCCTATAATGCCTGCTATATTTGCCACTGTAGTGTAATCCTGGAGTTGGTAAGCATAGGTGTGCTGGTGTGGGTGGCACAGCTCTCCACTTTGGAGGGTGTGGGGTGGTGTAGAACTGCACATAGTGTGATTGACAACTACTTAACCTGTTAACATAAACTGTACAGTATTACAGCAGACTAACCGGGGGGATACACATAACAATAACCCCAATGAGGGTGGTTGTGCCCACAACATCCACACCCAACTATGTATACCAACTCCAGTATCGCTGTACAGCTATACAGTGGGGAAGAGGGCATTTACACATCTACTACTAGGTTTGATGGAATGAATTTCCACCACCAACAGCAACAATAAGTGAACATGTACATCATGCATTATGGGTAGGTGTGTTAAATGTGTGCATGGCAAATAACATGGCCATAACATGGCCAGTGTATTGGCAAACCTGAACAAAAAAACTCCATACTCACCAGCTACAGGCTGCTGCCCCAGAGGTATACCAGAGGGACCTACATAGTTTTGTGAGAGATGTAATGTCAGTAGCCAGATCTGTGGCATTGGTACAGGGTGGGAGCAGCATTTCAGTACATCAACAGTACAAACACACAATATTAGAGATTATGCACATCTGTTCATTACTACACTGCAGCAACAGACTATGCTATCTGACATATGCATGAAGATACTTTACAGCTGAAAATGGATAAGCAACAGTGGTCTACTAATGTTCGCTAGGGACGTACCTGCATGCTCCTCATCCATTGTGTGGGTAGCACCCACCTCCACAATGCTATCATCAGGTCCTGGCTTGGCTGGCAGGCAGGTGCCCCAAGGATGGCGAGGAGCTCCTTAGTGTCAGTGGTGGCTGGATGGCATGACCCCCACCTGTGGCTAGATGGTCCCTCCTAACTGCAGCAGCACACTGATGGGCATACCTGATGAGGTCAGTGCAATGATGTCACATCTGCTCATAACTGCGGTTATGCAGTCCAACATTGTTTACCCTGTGGATGAGCTCATTCCACAGGGCAGTCCTCTCCTGCAGATCATGGGCCATATGCCCAAAGAGGGTTCTTTAGTGATGCATGAAGTAGATGATTATTATTTCATTCTCCTGTGGAGTATAAGCAGGGAGACACTCCCATGACATGGTACCTGGAAGACATAAACAGGAAAAAAAGGTCTGAGGATGTCATACTGCAAGTATATAATAGTTGTTAATTGACATCCCCCCACCATATCTGCAACAATAACTGGAAAACCCAAATCAATGGGTATGCTTACACCAAACCTACTGTTGGGAGAGATATCCTATTGTGCAACAAATATTGAAAAGTGTTTCTATTCATGTTCCATGTTGAAACACTATCACTGGTGGCCTGTTGCTAACAATGTAACCTGCATGCCATTGTAATGGCCACTGTGGTTCCATATATGCATGTATTCTGTTTGCTATGCAACTGTTCCAAATCTGGTGTTTTGGGTTAATGGGAAAATCTATGCATGCTGTTATAACTAATCCTGGATTGTGATAACTATTACTACCCACATATGTTCTAAAATTGCAACATGATAACATGTTTGGGAAGGCTGTTCCCAGCAGAACCACATCTCCCACCTCATATGGCCATGGCACCACACCACAGCACGTCTGGGACCCAACCCAGGACCTCCTCATCTGCAGGTTCTGCACTACCTCCAGGTGGAACCACCTCAGGGGATATTGCTCGTCCTTCCCCCGGGAGCACGCACAGACAGGATCCTGTCACCTGAAGTCAAGTTCAGGGTCTGGTGCATAAGGAGCTCCACAGAGAATTGGTGGATCTGCTACACCACCTTGAGGCCCTTGTGACACAGTTAGAGAGTCATCCTACCCCTTCTGCTCAGCCCCCAACACAGCCACCTTCGAGGCCATGAAGGTTCAGTATTGACTGCCCATGGGTGGGGACCTCAGTCCCACTGTTTCCATTTGGGGGCTCATGGGATTCCAATTTCCAAACACCCCTCCCCATCCAAGGTTTTTACCCACCACATGTGTCATATACTGCCTCTATATGCTGTCTTGTCTGTCTTCAGACCCAACCTACCTCCCCAAATATACCTACTATCCTTCCCCAACATCGCAGGGCAATCTGTTCCCAACACAAATTTCACACCATATATAACTGTCCATTTCACACCTGCTTACAACTGCTTAAAGGTGTCTTAATCACTCTGTATCCAACAACCCTTTTCTGGCCAGCAAATAAATTATCAGCCCTTGCAAGTGTCTAACCCAGGACCCTGCACACAATAGCCCCAGCAATTTATCAGTAATCCATCTGAGCTGCAGATATGTATGATGTTTTCTCAAATGTATCATGCAGCACAGTCACTCAACAGTAGGGGGAAAAAAAAATATATATATATATATATATATATATATATATATATATATATATATATATATATATATATATATATATATATATATATATATATATATATATAAAAACACACACACACACACATATATATATATATATATATATATATATATATATATATATATATGTGTGTGTGTGTGTGTGTGTGTGTGTGTGTGTGTGTGTGTGTGTGTGTGTGTGTGTGTGTGTGTGTGTGTGTGTGTGTGTGTGTCTGTGTGTATATATCTATATATATATATATATATATATATATATATATATATATACACATATGTCTGTATATATGCATATGTGTATATATATATATATATATATATATTTTATATATATATATATATATATATATATATATATATATATATATATATATATATATATATATATATATATATATAGTGCATTCAGGCATTGGATCCACACTCTGAACCTCCTTCTTCCACAGCTGCACTGTTCTGCCTTGCTACAAAACAGAAAAACAGAACATCACATGTGAACACAGCCTAACATTGGGGGGATATATAGGGACAGATCGTAGATAAGCCTATTACAAACCTATGAAGTTTGTGCATGATATATTTCACATTACCCTGACTGTTCTGAAGGTGGTGAGGTCTGAAACTCATGTGTCTATCATGACTTCATTACTTCCACTTTCAGCTATTTGCCAGACTAATATACATGTTTGGATGAAGAGAACAAACACTATGATGGCTTAAATCTTGTCATTCTGTGCAGATCTGCACAGTTGACAGGTATGGCCCACTGACCTCAGGACCAGATGCTGTGTCCATAGCAGTTATTCAGCAGGACATCAATACAGCAAGTCTTGATGGCACATATAAATCTTTCAACATCATCTATCCCATTATTACAGACTGAGTACTACATTCATTTGCATGCATACATATTTCACATAGCTGTTTTATTATTGTGCTGTCTTCTATGTACCACTTGGATATCTTCCTTATTTGTTTTTTTTTTTTTTTTGTTTCTAGTATTTTTTTCTTTTAGTATTATTTTACTCTCTCTCTCTCTCTCTCTCTCTCACACACACACACACACCAATTGGTGTTCCCCACTTGCTAATTGCATGCAGACAGCTGTGTAGTACTTCCAATAGCCAATGTCATAGCAACCCTGTACTATAAATGACTACATCATGTGGGCATTCTCCCTTTACCTTTCCTGTACGGAAGACATCTTTCCTGTGTGTGGGCAGCAGTGTTACAGACAGCAGGTAGCAATACCTCTTACAACAGGACTTGTGGACACAGACCAACTGCATGTATTTATAAGGTTCCAGACCTATGGACAGTGTGTGAGTATTGCTATTATATGCATTGAATACTGCTAGTTTTACAGGGTTTGTGTGCACATGCTAGTTTTGCATGGAATGCAGTCTGTCTGCATAACTCTCAACAGTGGGCCTATCCACACGATGGCCAAAGGATTGGCTGTTATGTTTTGTCTGTTCACCACACAGGTCTTGTCTCTGACATATAAGTGGCATCCTCTCAGTTGATTGCTATCGGTACATGGCAACATCCATTTGTGTTTCTGACTTCATATTCTTGAGTATGGGTATGTTGCAACCAATCCTGTAACACTAGCAACTTTCACAGTGTATAACAGCAATATTGCAAATATGGCCCTGTGTTCCAACCTCTGGCCTCCACCTATATACCAGGCATTGTCCAGATGTCATGCAGTAAGAAGTTGTTAGATAATGGCCTATCATTATTTAGTGCTGGCATTCCTGCTATCATTCCAGTGATGCTGTGGACTCCCACACAAATTGTGGGGTAGGGCCATGTATATGAGGGCTACAGCTGGACAAAACACGTGTGACCGTGTACAGTCCAGAGGTCAGTGCATGGAGAACACTGTTATATGCCCTTGTAAGACATTTTATGGGGATGGGGTATTAAATGTTTTTAACCTAGGCTGCTACAACATGTGAGGGATATCAGTAGTAAGAAACATTATGGCATTTGGCTGTACATTTTTATATGTTTCACCATGGGAACAGTGGTGGGCTAGAGCTTACTGTCTTACACACAGTTCTGTTTGTCAGTGTGATAGTGACATTTTAAGTTAAGCATAGTTATGTAGCAGATACATTTACATTGTGACAACTAATACTTTCCCCCCTAGGGGTTGAGTACAGAGTGTTATTGGATGCTGCTGAACTACATCTGCAATTAAGTGTTGACTGGTTCATATCTTCAAGGCAAGTGTTTTTTTACTGTTGTAGTACTTGAAGATCTTAGCCTGGACAGCAAAGTATGTCATGTGTTTCAGATCACTGTATCATATGTTTTGTTTGAGAGTTGCAATAATCAGTTATTATGTATTTCAAACACCTAATTGCTATAAGAAATGGCATAAACAACTGAAACAGTACACAAATAAACATTTCTATGTATGCAAACGTGTGTGTGGTGTCATGTCCTTTGCATTGTGTGTGGGTATATGTTTCATGCAATAATTCTCATCTGTAGGAAAGAATCAAAAACTGGCCATTTTCAAAGGTGACAACTGTAGGAATAATGGCTGTTTGATATGCTGTGCACCCTCTATATATACTCTTTTTAAACATATCTATAAGTAGTAATATATTTATATGTGTATATACATATATATATATTTAATTGTAAGTCCAATACAGATTGCATTCTGGTGAACTGTTGGAAAGCTGATAGACTTGCTGTGCAGAGTTGGAATCTATTTCAAACTGATAAATACATATTTTGCCACTTTAACATGCACTGTATGCCTGTTACTGTTATTTATAGTGGTACTGTTGTGTTTCTGTTTCTTCTCTCTCTCTCTCACTGTGTTTTTTTTTTTTTCAGGGCAGGCTAGTTTCAGGCAGGGGGGGGATTTTTGAGAGCCAGCATCCTAGCTATTAGTCATCACCTGAGGTGTATTTCATTGTAATTCCAATACAGATTGCATTTCGGTGAACTGTTGGAAAGCTGATAGACTTGCTGTGCAGAGTTGGAATCTATTTCAAACTGATAAGTACATATTTTGCCACTTTAACTTGCACTGTGTTGTATTTATACACTTGCCTATTATTTATAGTGGTCTGTTTGTAATCTCCTGAGCCCCCCCAAGCTTTTTTTTGTTGGAGGGAAGCCTTCTAGCTTATCAGTGAGAGTGGTAAGTACTAGGTAGCCTGTCTACCACAAGAGGAGTGGTTCTTGGCCCAGGAATTTTAGTTTATTGACCATTCGGGAAGTTGTCCATCTCTTTCAACTTCCTGGTTTAAAAGACCACATCTGCCCTTGTTTCCCATCTTTCCTGTAACAAACCTACTGGAAAGCACTAGAAAGCCTTAAACTGATATAAGCCTTCTAGCTTAAAAGAGAGACTCTGGAGTGATTGAGTATCAGTTTTCTATATTTTCTTGCTGTACTTATCTGTTTTCTACCTAAACGCTGATTTTCCAGCACTTATTGTGATTTAAAAGCTTTTTTTTTTCACATATTGTACTTATTTGACTGCCTGCACTTTTAAAAAGTTGTTTTTTTTTGTTTAAATAAATTATTTAACTGTTGTAGGCTACACACTAAAGTGTGATGGCCTTTTCTGATCACTTGTAGTCATTTAAAGCTGTTTTAAGTGTACTTTTTACTGTTTTTGCCTTATCTTTTCAAAATAAATAAATAAAGTTCTTGTTTTCCGCCTTTCTAAGCTAGTATAGTCCAGTTTTCAGGCTAGTGCTGAATTCAGGGCTGTGTTACAAGTTTCTGAGTTGCCCATACCTTACTTGGATAGAGGGAAGTTTCTCTGTTCACCTGTGAGAGAGGGGAACATTGAGCAGCCATCTGTCCCTGGAGGAGTGGTTCCAGCCCAGAAGTTAGTAATTTAAAAAATGCGTTGCATGGTTTTGTGCACTGGGCAGCACTGGTTAGCTAGGGTTAAATTATTTCCGGCTCCACTAAGTCTCCTCTTCAGTTTTTCACTTGAAACTAGTCTAACTCTCAACCTAAGCACTCAAAAAGCATCCTACAGTCCAGCACTTGCTCAGACCTAATAGCAAGCACTAATATACCCCGCCACTTGACTGCCCAGCAGGGCAAGGCTCTTTATCCACCTCTCACCAACCAAGCGGCTAAGCAGCTCACCCTACTATTCAGGTATGACCAAAGGGCAACTTCAGGTGCACTCTCCAGTCCAGCTGGTGAATCTGGGTATCCTGAGGCAATGCTACAACTGCCTCATGTACACAGACAGTCCTCTCCTCCTACCACAAAACACTAACATATGTGAGAGATGGAATTATACAGCCAAACTGGAGGCTAAGGTATCTCCACCCAAGACTGGAACAGACAGTCATGTGGAGAAGGTTACCACCTGCACCACACCTCCAGCCTCACATAGACCTACTAAACCAGCACTGGCAAAAAATTCACATAAATACACTAAATCATACTCGGAGACTCTAAATAAAAACCTGCAAAAGCATTAGAGAACTACAAAGCAGACACTCACAAAACCTGCACCTCCTGTCAAAAACCAGACAACACATAAAACACAAAATCAATGTGCCGCACAATCACAGCCCTTAAGGTGAAATAACATACCTAACACACTAGTAATAGGTGACTCAATAGTCAGGCACACTGACGCCCCACTCACTAGGCTGGACAAGGAGAAGGTTACTGTTAGCTGCCTGTTGGGAGCCGGAATCCGCCACATAACACAAGCACTCAGGTCACTCCAGAACAAGTACAAATATGACTCTGTCATTGTTCATCATGTTGGTGTGAACGACCTGAGCCGTACCTCCCTGGACTACATGAAAAGAGACACGGAAGAGCTCTCTGTTCATGTAGCCCAGGCGGGTATGATTCTGACCCTGAGTAGCATTCTGCCCTCACCAAGAATGATACCTCAGTATAAAGAAAAAATAATCAATTTCAACAATTGGCTAAGCTTCTGGTGTCATTCAAAGGGGATCCAGTGTCTGTCAGACTGGGATGACATGCTCGACAAGCCACATTGCTTCACAAGAGAGGGCTTGCACCTGTCACCCCTTGGCTTTTGAATACTGGTCAAGGCTCTTGCTGCCCCCATAGTGCCTTTTTTAGGCAAGGCTCAAAATTCAAACCCACTTCCATAAACAGCACAAGTAAAAAATTGAGGGTTATGCTACTCAACCACAGGAGTTTAAATCTCAAAATGCATGCGCTGGAAACACTCCTAAGTATGGAGAACATCGACATCTGTGCAGTAACTGAAACCTGATTCAAGGCTCCAGAGAGCACTCAAGCACTACTGAGCTACAACTCATACTACACATTTTGGCCACAGAACATGGACCGAAACACAAAAGGAGGGGGTGTATCCATATTCATCAAGGATACCCACACCTCCAGGTTAGTGGCGTAGCATGATACCTCTGAGATCATCCATGTGCAACTAACATCGAGCAAATCTGCAATGCAAATTGTGGCCTGCTACAGATCACCCTCCATGACCCAGGACCACCACTCCACCTTTCTGGAGACACTGGAAAACATGAAGGTCCTACCAAACACCCTGATCTTGGGAGATTTCAATTACCCTACCATTAACTGGGAAAACTACTTGAGTACAAACTCCCAGGCTCAGCGCTTCCTGGAATTTATCAACTCAAATGCCCTGGATCAGTTGGTAAACTCCCCTACCAGAGGCCACAACATATTGGACCTGGTCATCACCAACATGGGCGACAGGTGCTCTGTACTGGAGATCAACCCGTCACTGGTTAGATCAGACCATAAACTAATCACCCTGGATGTCCACACCCCACTACCACCCACAACCAAGGAAACCACAGTGAAAAACTTTTCTAAAGCAAATTTCACCTTACTTAAGGTAGAGATGTTAAGTTTCACAGCCCCCACGCTAAAAGATAATACTGTCCAAGATGCAGAATCCTTTACAGTTGCACTCTATGAGCACCTACAAGGATGCATGGATTGTGCCATCTCTAGCAAAACCAAGACTCACTCCCCTAAGAGAAGGAAACCAGTTTGGAGGACCCCTGCCATAAACAGGTTATACAACAAAAGGAGGAAACTAGGTCAGAAAAAAAGCAAATCCCAAGAAGGAAAGACATCCCTGATCAGTATCAGTAGGAAACTAAGGTCCCTCATAAAATCATCCAGGCTAAAATCGAAAGAAAAATAGCCAAGGATTCGAAAGATAACCACAAAGCCTTCTTTAGCTATGTCAAGAATCTAACTGGCAACTCACAGATATGCTCTGCAAAATAACACAAAATATACTGAACCTACTGATATTGCCAACATACTGGCAGATAGATTCAGTGCAAACTTCACCACCCTCTCACCTTCAAAAGGGCCCACATCAATACCGAAAAAGAGTAGTGTCCCAGAAATCACAGTATCTCAGGTGAAAACAGCCCTTTCAAAAGCCAAAACCACAGAATCAATGGGGCCACATGTTGTCCCAGGCTCCGTCTTGCACAAACTACAGAATGAACTAACCCCCCACCTAAACACGCTGTTCAACCTCAGCCTCTTTACAGGCTACATGCCCATAGAATGGCGCACAGCAATGGTTATTTGACTTCAGAAAGGAGGGGCCACAACTGACCCTGGTAACTATCACCCCATAAGCCTGACTAACCTGGTCTGCAAGGTTATGGAGCGCATCATCATGGAACTCATTAACAAAGACAGTGGGCACCTCCAAACACTTTACCTGACCCAGTTCACCTTTGTTAAGGGCAGATCATGCCTACTAAACCTGGTTGACATCTCCAAGACAGTTACCAAGGCCATACACGAGGGAAGGGTGGTTCACACAGCCTACCTTGATCTCGCCAAGGCATTCGACACCATTCCTCACTCAGGTATTATAGAAAAACTCACCAGCCTGAACATAAACCCCTACATCACAAGATGGGTTGCCAACTGGCTTACAGACAGAACTCACACGGTAAGAATAGCGGGCTCCAGGTCTGACTCTAAACCAGTCACAAGTGGTGTCCTCCAAGGCTCAGTTCTGGGACCCCTACTGTTCAGCATATAATTCTCAGAAGTACAGGCAAACACAGGAGGACTATGGCTATTCAAGTTCGCCGATGACTGCAAACTGGGAGCCATAATTGACTCTCTGGCTGACATGGACATCCTCCAAAAGGGCCTTACTGAGACAGACACCTGGTGTCAAAGTCATGGTCTCAAGCAAATGCCAAAAAATGCATGGTCATCCCGTTTAGGAAAAACAAAACATCCACGAATTACCACATAGGCGACAGCCCCCTTAATACAGAAGAGGTAATAAGAGATCTGGGGACCCAGGTAGATAGTAATCTCTCCTTTGACAATCATATTGCCAAAGTAGTTAGGAAATCCTTCTATGTGGCCCATCTAATTACTAAGGGGTTTGCATCTAGAAATAAAGAGGTTATAGTGCCCCTCTACTCGTCACTCAACAGACCCATCATAGAGTACAATGCCCCATTTGGGATGTACCTTACAAGACACTTCCAACAGCTTGAAAGACCACAAAAGCACCTTACCAGGAGGATTACTGGCCTCAAACATATGTCCTATGCAGCATGACTGAAAAAACTCCGGCTGTACTCAGTGGCATATTGCTTACTCAGAGGTGATCTCTGCCTGACTTACAAAGCCATGTCCAACTCAGAACTGATGGACATGCTCGACCTAAAGAAATCCAAGTCACGGTGAGCCACGTGCTCTAGTGAGCTAAACCTCACCACAACAATAAATAGAACATGCTGAAGGGATAGATTCCTGTCACAGGGACTCCCCATGGTTTGGAACAAAATTCCTAACTACATTAGGCAGAGCCCCTCACTAACACTCTTCAAGAGAAGCCTTGATGAGTGGATGGGCAACAGAAAGTACACCCCTGGGATTACTTCATTGGCTCTGCTTGACAGAGGCTCAGTTAATTTATCAATGAGGCGGTGAAAGCCGACACTCTGCCTAGGCTTATAAATGCCCTCGGGCAGATAGCCTAGTACCTACCTATGAACCTATATATATATATATATATATATATATATATATATATATATATATATATATATATATATATATATATATATATATATATATATATATATATATATATATATATATATATATATATATATATATATATATATATATGTGTGTGTGTGTGTATATGTATCATTGGCAGCATGATATAAAACCACAAATTACTTGAAGGCACAATCCAAAACAACACTCGAATGGAATATATTTGTGAAGTAAAAGTTCTTTAATACTTGACACAGCAAAACACAGTAGAGCAGTAGATCTTATTAAACATAGTATCATATCTAGCTTCAAAATTACTAAAACAACCATCATTTACAATTTCATTGTTTAACACACTAATGTCATCCATCAGGCTTTTAATTTTATTATTACTGACTTTAATAATAAAATGTAATAGTTCTATACCATGCCTGTCAAACATGGCTAACAATTCTTCTACTTCCTGTTGTCCCACGGTCAAACCGTTGGGAAATTTATACATTCTGAGGCCTTTTGGGACCCTCTGTAACTTAATCCATTCTGCAAGGTATGCATTATCACTTTGTAGGTTATGTACCGTGCTCATTTTAGTTTGAAAGTCCAGAAGCCGAGCATTAATGTCCGTTAATTGTTTGGTCTTTGTCTGGTTGAAAAAAAAACAGCTCACGGTTAATCCAATTGTTAAAATGAGTTGTCCTCAGTGATTCCTGTGAATTCGCACCTCCCGTTAACTGGCAACAAGGAATACTGTTCTGTAGTGTGGAAACCACCAACTGTTCCACCATAGGTGTTCTAATTGCTAAACCGGAAGATGTCATCAATCCTGGGTGTGCCTGCATCCCCTTGAGTCCTGGACTTTGTAGTTTATTCAAAATCTGCTGCATGTGCTGGCATTGCTGTTCCAACAGCTTAGTGAGTTGTCCAAAAGCTGTACAATTATCGCCCTTTCTAACCAGTGAAGTATTCGTTACTAGTACCGAATTATCAATAATGCCAAACGATCCGTTGAGATACAGTTTACAAGTGCTGCCATTTCTCTATTCAGAATGACAAGTAGTGCCAAAACCCACCACAAAAGAAATAAAAACCATAAAGTGGGTAGACAAGTGGTCAAACTAGATGAATAAAACCACAAACCACTTGAAGGCACAATCCAAAACAACACTCAAATGGAATATATTTGTGAAATAAAAGTTCCTTAATACTTGACACAGCAAAACACAGTAGAGCAGTAGATCTTATTGAAAATAGTATCATATCTAGCTTCAAAATTACTAAAACAACCATCGTTTACAATTTCATTGTTTAACACACTAATGTCATCCAACAGGTTTTTAATTTTATTATTATTGACTTTAACAATAAAATGTAATAGTTCTATACCATGCCTGTCGAACATGGCTAACAATTCTTCTACTTCCTGTTCTCCCACGGTCAGACCGTTGGGAAATTTATACATTCTGAGGCCTTTTGGCCTTTTGGCCTTGTGTTCAGCATGATATGTTAGAGATATCATCTTCACACCTTACAGCTGAGATGGCTTAGTGTTAATTTGTTGTGGTTGTGTTGTGCAGGGTCCTTGGTTCAAGGCTTGCAAGTGCTGGTTATTGTGTTGCAAGGCAGATCTGTTCAGCTGTGGAGGAAGGGATAATTGCAAGAGATCCCTATTTTGGGCCCCTTCACCCCCATTAACAGCGCTATTGTTCAGATGTTTTGTAGTGAGAGGTTCAGAGTGTGGATCAATGTGCGAATGCAACAAACACACACACACACACACACACACACACACACACACACACACACACAAATATATATATATATATATATATATATATATATATATATATATATATATACAGAGAGAGAGAGACATAACTAGATATATACATGTATGTCTCTCTCTCTCTCTATATATATATATATATATATATATATATATACATACATACATGCATACATCCATCTACATATATAAATACATTTTCCCTACTGTTGAATGACTGTGCTTGTGCTGCATGATATGTTTACGAAAACATCACATTTATGTCCAGCTTAGTGGTTAATTACTGTGGCTATGGTGTGCCGCGTCCTAGGTTTGAGACTTGCAAGGGCTGATTATTTTGTTGCTGGACAGAACAAGGGCTGTTGGATGCAGAGTGATTAAGGCACTTTTAAACAGTTGTAAGTGGGTTTGCATGGGTTTGCATGGTGGTAAGCAATGTTAACTTCCTGTTAAATATGCTTATAGACAGTTAGCCTGACAGTGCTTAATCTGTGTACGCATTGCTTGCTGCCATGCAAACAGGCTTAAACCTGCTTACTACTGCTTAAAAGTGAATAAAATGCAGAACAAACCAAAACTTGACAACAAGGAGCGTAGCTAAGAAGTGACATCAACGGAACCAGTAGCTCAAGATTAAATCCTTTATTAAGTACGAAAAACACACCCTTGTGGACAAGCACTTTCGCTCGGTGTAGTACCGTGCTTTATCAAGTTACTGCTTAAAAGAGCTTACTTCCACTTACACCCATGCTAATTTTGTGTAAAAGGAAAGAAAAAAGGGGTGATAAAGGGGGCATGTAGGAGAAAACAATAGGGAAAGTAGCTAGGGATGTGCAGGACAGGCGTAGGGAAGGTCCATAGCTGTCCATTTCTTCTACAGCAACAGCTGTGCATATGTACTGAATTTGGAGATAGATTTGGACACTCAAATTCCTGAGAGAGGGGTGTGGACAACAATAATGTGTTGTGAAGCCAAGATTACATGTGTCCAGTGGACATGTATGCAAAATGAACAGCTATATATGGGGCAAAATTTTGGGGGGGAACAGATTGCCCTTTTTTTTAAGGTGAGAGTGGGATGCTGGAGAAGGATAGTAGGTATATTTGGGGAGGTAGGTTGGGTAGAAAGACAGACAAGACAGCATACAGGGACAGTATATGACACATGTGGGGGGTAAACACCTTTATTGGGAGGGGTGTTTGGAAATCAGAAGCCCATTAGCCCCCAAATGGAAATAGTGGGACTGAGGTCCCCACCCATGGGCAGTCACCACTGCACCTTTACAGCCTCAAAGGTGGCTGTCCTGGGGGATGAGTAGGAGGTGCAGGCTGACCCTCTAAATGTGCCACATGGCCCTCAAACTGGCATAGCAGATCTCCAAACTCCCTTTGGAGCTCGCTATGCACCAATCCCCGGACCTGACTTCAGGTGACAAGATCCTGTCCGCACCTACTCCTCGGGGGTATGAGCCCCATCCTCTGAGGCAGTTCCATCTGAAGGTGGTGCAGGACCAGCAGACAAGGAGGTCCCAGGGTGG
Organism: Protopterus annectens; assembly: GCF_019279795.1. Classification (NCBI taxonomy): domain Eukaryota; kingdom Metazoa; phylum Chordata; order Ceratodontiformes; family Protopteridae; genus Protopterus; species Protopterus annectens. Next base: position 1,842,760,057 of record NC_056739.1, read on the forward strand.
GTCCTAGATTTGCTGTGGCACGGTGCCATGGCCAGATGTGGTGGGAGAGGTGGGTCTGCTGGGACCAGTGTTCCCATATGTGCTATGGTGTTGCAGTTTTAAAACATATGTGGTTTAGTAATAGTCAACACAATCCAGGATTAGTTATAACAGCATGCATAGATATTCACATTAACCCAAAACAGATTTGGAACAGTTGCATAGCAAACAGAACACATGCATGTATGGAACCACAGTGGCCATTACAATGGCATGCAGGTTACATTGATAACAACAGGCCACCAATGATAGTATTTCAACATGGAACATTAAAAGAAACACATTTCAATATTTATTGAACAATAGGACATATGTCCCAACAGTAGGTTTGGTGTAAACATATCCATTGATTTGTGCATTCAGATTATTGTTGCAGATATGGTGGGAGGGAGAGAGTGATGTTAATTAACAACTTATATATCCTTGTAGTACTCACAACTTTAATGATCATTGCTCTAATCATTAATGTAGAGATATTATTACAATACCCTATGGCCTTGGTTTGGGCAGTGGTATGTTTGTACACAGTGTATACTTCAACTGTCTTATAGCTAAATTCTTACATCTCTTACCTGTTAGGCCTGTGGTGGGAATGTTTGTTAACTCTACCTGACTGTTTCTACACATATTCTCAGATTTAAATTTAATATTATGCACACGAACAAAGCTTGACAACACGGGGATACAAATAGGGAAATATTTTTGAATATTGCTCTCATAAACTTGGAGGGCTGATAGAGTGACAGGATTTGTTTTCATATACATTTTCTGAAGATTTTGAGGTCTGAAAATCAAATGTTTGTCATTATTCTGTGACTACAATTCTGAGATCATCCCACTGATTTGCCAGGGGGACAGAGGAACAGTCAGAAAATATGAGCCAATTATCTGGACATTCTGAAAAATCTGTACAGTTGAGAGGTATGATTTTGCATACAGCTTACTACCACTCCCATAATTCGAACCATGGCTGTGTCTGCTAAAAATACAATTTAAGTCACAGTAGAGTGTGCTATTTGGATATTGCTTTCGATCTCTTCAAGTGTTTTCTGTCTAAGTCTCTCTTGGTTGTACAATCTGACCTTGTAATTACAAGAGTCTTACACAGACATTCCTACAACTATTTTTTTGTAGCACAGTGTGAGAAACAGTGGTTGACACAACAGTACTGTTCTGATATCAGATGTTACTGAATGCTACATGTCAGGCCATACTATACCAGAGTAAACACTACCAGTCCAGGATTTAAATCTTTATTGGCAGGCGCAGTTTTTTTTTATCTAACAGACCTGTGGAGGGAATGTTTATTAACACTACCTGACTGTTTCTACACATATTCCCAGATTCCAGTTAATATTATGCACATACATCTCAACCTCTTAATGTGCACACTCTGGACAAAGCTTAACAACATGGGGGTACAAATAGGGACATGTTTTGAATATTGATGTCATAAACTTGGAGAGTAACATGAGTGACAGGATTTGTTTTAATATACATTTTATGAAGGTTTTGAGGTCTGAAAATCAAATGTATGTCATTAATTTCGTAACTACAATTCTGAGATCATCCCACTGATTTGCCAGAGGGACAGAGGAACAGGCAGAAAATATGAGTCAGTTATCTGGACATTCTGAAAAATCTGTACAGTTGAGAGGTATGATTATGCATACAGTTTACTACCACTCCCAGGATTCGAACCATGGCTGTGTCTGCTAAAAATACAACAATTTAAGTCACAGTAGAGTGTGCTATTTGGGTATTGCTTTCTATCTTTTCAGTGTTTTCTGTCTAAGTCTCTCTTGGTTGTACAATCTGATCTTGGACTTACAACAGTCTTATACTAACATTCCTAGACATTTTTTTTATATAGCACAGTGTGGGTAACAGTGGCTAATAGGTTCATAGGTTCATAGGTTCATACTAGGCTATCTGCCCTAGGGCATTTATAAGCCTAACCAGAGTGTGTTTGGCTTTCGCCACCCATTTTAAATTAATTTTGCTATGCCCTTTTTCGAGGTTAGTATACTGTGCCTCTGTCTAACAGTGACACAGAAGTGGCACGCGCGGTAAATCTCCCATCCACTCATCAAGATTCCTCTTGAAGAGAGTCAATGAGAGACTCTGCCTAACCTGGACTGGGATTTTATTCCAGAGTGAAGGGAGCCTCTGGGTTATGAATCTGTCCCTCCAGCATGTCCTATTTATTTCAGTGCTGAGATTCAAGTCTCTCGATGGGATTTGGATTTTCTGAGGTGCAGCATGTCCATTAATTCCGGGTTGGACATGGCTTTATACGCCAGGCACAGATCGCCTCTGAGCAGGCGGTATGCCACTGAGTAGAGCTGGAGTTTCTTTAACCGGGCAGCATATGGCATCTGTTTGAGCCCTTTGATCCTCGTGGTGAGGTACTTTTGGGGTCTTTCTAGTTGCTGCAGGTGTCTGGTAGGGTACATCCCAAAAGGGGCATTGTACTCAATTATGGGCCTGATGAGGGATGAGTAATGAGGCACGATGACCTCCCCTGATCTAGATGTGAATCCCTTCATGATTAGGTGGGCTATATAAAATGTTTTTCTAACCACTTTGGCCACGTGGTTGTCAAATGAGAGATTGCTATCAACCTGGGTCCCCAGGTCCCTAATTACTTCTTCTGTACTTAATGGATTACCACCTATATGGTAATTTGTGGGCACTTTGTTTTTGTCAAGGGGGATGACTATACACTTTTTGGCATTTAGCTTGAGGCCATGGCTCTGGCACCAGTTGTCTGTTTCTATGAGGCCCTTTTGTAGGATGCCTGTGTCGGCTGGAGAGTCGATTCTGGCACCTAGTTTTCAGTCATCTGCAAACTTGGTCAGCCACAGTCCTTCCGTGTTGGCCTGAAATATATACCGAACAAGAGAGGTCCCAGGACTGAGCCTTGTGGGATGCCACTTGTAACTGGTTTGGAGTCTGACATGGCTCCAGCAATTCTAACCATGTGGTTTCTGTCCTTGAGCCAGTTTGCAACCCATCTAGTGACATAGGGGTTTATATTTAAGCTGGCGAGCTTATCTATAATGCCCGAGTGGGGTATTGTATCAAAGGCTTTTGCAGGGTCTAGGTAGGCTGTGTGGACCACCGCCTTGGTGACTGTTTCAAAGAAATCGACCAGGTTTAAGAGGCAGGATCTGCCCTTAACAAAGCCGAACTGGGTAGGATCCAGTGTCTGTATGTCCACAATATCTTTATTTATGAGGTCCATGATGATCCTTTCCATAGCTTTGCAGACCAAGCTAGTCAGGCTTATGGGGCGATAGTTTCCAGGATCCGTTGAGGCACCACCTTTGTGGAGAGGGACCACTGTTGCTGTACACCACCCTTTGGGTACATATCCTGTAGTAAGGCTGAGATTGAACAGTAGTTTTATGTTTGGGTTTAGCTCTTCTTGGAGTTCATGTAGGACGCAGCCCGGGACACTGTCTGGTCCCATTGATGCTGTGTTTTTTGCTTTGGAGAGGGCGGCTCTTGCCTGAGCATCTGAGATGTCAGGGGGGCAGCACTCTACTGGGATAGATATTTGCCCTTTTGGTGGGGGGGGGGGTTTGCGCTGAACTTGTCAGCTAGGATGTTGGCAATGTCTGTGGGTTCGGTGTATTTTTTGTCGTTTTGGACTAATTCTGAGCATATCTGGGAATACAACATTACTATTCAGAGGATGCAACAATAAATGCCATACAATACCAGAGTAAACACAACCAGTCCAGGATTTAGAGCTTTATTGCCAAACAATTACAGTTTTATTTAAATATGACCTATATGGGACTATTACTGTCATATTTTCTGATTTATTCAGTACAACCTATACAACAGTTTTTATACTGCCAGATGACTTTCTACTACTTTATATTTATTTGGTATGACTACTACTTGCAGGATTGTTACTCACCAGCATCACAATGCAGCCTTTGCAGCCTACTTGCATGGACTTCCTGATTTATAGCCTGCTCAGCTGCAGCTGTAAAGGAAATAGAGACATATTTAGGCTTATTGATCCATCACATACACACGCTGAACTTTAGTAAACAGTAATGGTATGATTACTTACACACTGCTGGGACATCACCCTTCTGCCTTGCTTTTTGGACCCACTCATCCAAGACATCCCTCTTTCTCCCTTCAAGTCAGCATAGTGGTGCCTGACCTGCTCACCAGTCTGAGGGATACCAGTGGCACTGGTGAGATCACAGGCAAGGCAGTCCCATGCTTCCGCTTTATATTGGGAGCCCTGGTACTGTCCCTGCAGCAGTCTCTCGTCATGTTTTTTACCAGGAGTCCTCCCATGACCTTGGACTTTTGTATGCCCCAGCGCTGCACCCAGAAGTGCAATCCCTCTCCAACTCCTGCCATCCTGCCTATAGTGGGAAGCTGCAACCAGTTATGAGCTGTATTCCCACATGTGGGGTAAAAATATGGCAGATTTCCCACCCCTTGCCATGATTGGATGGTTTTGAATATGCTGAGCTAAGCTAAGCTATGGGCAAACCTGCTTAGCTAAGGTTGGCATTGCTTAAAAGGACAGGTTCAGCACTGCTTACCAATGGGCAAATCTACTTAGCTGGGCTACTCGTTGCTTAGCAGTCATATTTACATAGTGCTTACACCTGGTAAACAGAGCTGTGCTTATTTTGCATTTTATAGACTGTTGTATGGTTTTGATTCATCATTCATTACATGTTATAAATTTGTTTACTGTCCCAGACATCTCCAATGTGCTTTCATTACATTTATTCATGTGTGACGATACTGTATGGGGCACTTGTGTTTATATGGGGATTTCACAACTTTATTAAACTGACACCTCACATCTGGACCTAATACAGTACTCCGGTTAACAAATATAGGTTATTTAGTAGGTAATACTAAAAAAAATTGTTTATGTACTGCTTTCGCATATAAAATATGAACTGGTTATAGTGGGGATCGAATCAGGAATGGCTGCTCGCAAAGCATACGCTCTAACCACTACACTACTGCAATACTGCTTATGTTGGATATCTCTTGCTATTTAACTTCTTGCACTGTATAAGCTGGACTAAGCGTAGCTAAGCAATGGGCACACCCGTGCAGCTACACTTAAACTTTATCACATTTATAAAAAAAAAGATTTGTTGTGTTATTTTATCTATAGCCTTCAGAATATCCCTGCTAATGCTAAACCTGTTATTTTATCAGCTTTCTGCTTTGTGGGACAATTGTCTCTTTTGGCTTTGTCCACATTCCTTACTCTGATGGGTTGGGAGGTGTGCGCTATGTGCTTATGCTGCCTGTGTTATCCTAATAACTTTTAGCTTGGTAGCATACCTCTCAACCTCTAAGAGTAAAATATCTGGACAATGCCTACAATAATGGGGGAGACAAATAGGGGCAAATTTTAAATATTGCTCTTATAAACTTAAAAAGTTGATAGAATAATAGGTTTTACATTAGCATGAATTTTCTGATGGACGTGTGGATTCTTAAACTCAAATGTATTGTCAATATTTAATGAGTTCAATCCTCAGCTATATGCCAGACAGTTACATGTTTTAGGGGGAACACACCATAAATATGAGGCAAACATCTGGGCATTCTGCAAAAATCTGTACAGTTGATATGTATGCTCGGTAGGGACGATTGTCCCTTTTGCTATTGACCACATATATTTTTTGTTTTCCTGACAGGTTGGGTTGTTACAAGCGTTCCTGCACATTTTTAATTACTGAAAGACAATTCTGGAGTGCAGGGGGTGTGTGTATTGTGAGAGCTCTTCTCTCAGACAAACCCCCTGCGGTCATACATGGAACCATGTCCGTTTTAGAGCATGGCAGCGCGCTTTCATAAATATGCATGGCGCACTGCCTTGCTGAACAAGAATGGTCCCTGCATGGCTGCTTGCTGAATCCCGGGCAGTGTTTGGGCACAAACTACTATTTTGCATTGACCAAAGCCATTCAAAGCATAACTAGAGTTGCTCAAAGTATCTCAGAGTGTGCAAAGTGTTTGCAGAGTGTTTGCTTTATTGCAGTGTAATTATTTCAGAGTTTGCTGTGTGCAAAGTACAGTTATATTGCAAAGTGCCATTAAAGTACAGCCATTTCAAAAAGTTTCTTGTGCTGTGTGTGGATTTATTCACAGAGTGCTGCTATTTCAAAGAGCTTCTTACACTGTCCAGAGCTATTTCACAAAGTACAGCCATTTTGAAGAGTTCTTGTGCTGTGTACAGTTTATTTGAAAAGTGCATTAACTTTGAAGTGTTTCTTGCTCTGAGCTTCTTATGCTGTGTATAATTTATTCACAAAGTATAGTCATTCTGATGTATTTCTTAACTGATAAGGAGTGGTTTCACAAACTACAGTGATTTCAAAGTGTTTTTGTGCAGAGAGACTTTTTTGATTGACAAAGTGCAGTTATTTCAAGGAGATTGTTGTGCTATTGGGCATAACTACAAGGACTGGCATAAAATTCTGGCATATATATATATATATATATATATATATATATATATATATATATATATATATATATATATATATATATATATATATATATGTCTGTATGTTCATACATGATTTCAAGCACCTTCACTACTGTGTTGAGATGGCAGAGGCATTGCAGACCAAGTCCACTTGTGTTTGATCATAATATAGCAGAGAATTGGAGAGTATTTAAGCAGGAATATGACATTTGCATACAAACAACTTTTTCTGACAAAGATGCATGTACAAGGACATTCATTTTGCTTAACTTAACAGGGTCAGAGGCTATTGAAAGAGATAATTCATTTGTGTATGCACAGTATATGCAGGAGGGGGGAAAACCACCATATTGTGGTACCAGCTGAATCAAGGAAGGATCCTGAGTGCTTAAAACGTAAATTTAGAGAAATGTGCAACCTCCAGATAAATGCTATTTTATATAAGAGACCAAAGGTCAGGTGAAACTTTTGCAGCTTATGTCACTGACTTGAGAAATAAAGCCAAAACATGCAGATTTGGGGCCTTGAAAGATGAGTTAATAAAGGACAAGCTTGTATGTGGTGTTAATAGTCCTGCAGTAATTTAACATTAAGCAAAGCTACAGAGATTTGTCAAATCCATGAGCTCACAGAAAGGCACACAAGTATGCTTGCAAGTCATAAAAGCATGGTTTCAGCACCCTCTAGAGCAAATGTAGACAGCATGCAACACGTGACAAAGCAGAAACAGGCCTAAGCACATGGCAGCAGCAACCCCTGTAGGTCTATCTGGGAAACCTCTTAACTTTCTAGCAAGTTCCAAGACTAGCTCAGTAAAAAGGGCATGCTCAGTACAGTCAGTACAGTATGAGCAAGTCAGCAAAACGCAAGTCAAGTCTTATCATTAGCTGTCATAATTGTGGAGCCAATCATGATCTAAAAGAGACAAGTGCTTAGCATTTGGTCAGGGATGTTACAATTGTAAAAAATGGAACCGTTTTCAAAAGTTTTGTAAATCAAGCAAACCTCATTCAGTTATTAAGAAAGGTTACTCAAAAAAGCAAGTTGATTATGTAGAGACTTGCAACCCTACTTTCTATGCAGATGGTGTATCGGTTGTCAGTGGCAAAGTTAATGCAGTAGATTTGCTGGCAAAGAATGAAGTACTTTGTACTCTTCTGATCAATGATAAACCCAAGGAGCTCAGACTAGACACTGGTTCAAAGTGTAATGTAATGTCAACATAAACATTTGCCTAAGTGAGGGCTTGTGAGCCACTTAATTTGGTCATTTGTGCAAAGCTTGTTTCTTATGGGGGTGAAGAGATTCAAACCGAAGACTCAGTAGTGCTTTCATGCTATTCGCCTGGGAACAGTTACAGCTTGCAATTTGATGTAGTCCAAAGACCTGTGCAGCCATTATTAGGTCTCAGAGACAGTTTGAGAATGAAACTGTTTTAGTTTACCAAAGAAGTCCATCATGTAAGCACATGCTCCAGTTCCAGCTTCAGTGATACTAGTTTCTCAGAGTATGCTAATGTTTTTGATGACAAGCTAGGCAACTTTCCAGTTGTGTACTCCACAAAAGTAGACCCAGAGGTCAGTCCAGTGGTCAGACCAACAAGAAGAGTTCCAATAGTTATGCAGAACAAAGTCAAGATCCAGTTAGACAAAATGGTGCAACAAGGTGAGATTTTTTCCAGTCACAAAACAAACTGACTGGGTATCTTCCATAGTAGCTGCTCATAAGAAAAACTCAGATGAAATCAGAATATGCATTGACCCAAGAGACTTGAACAAGGCATTAAAAAGACCTCATCATCCTATGTGTACAGTCAAGGAAATTAGGGTGTATGTCATAACTGCGAAAGCACATAATTTAGAATGGCATTACATCAAACACGAAACCATGAATGCTGGTAATATTGAAGCCATGGAACATCACATTCTTACCCAGGGCAAGAATTTGGTGGGCCATTCCATGGCTTCGCTATTTCCTCTACTGTGGTGTAATCTCAGAGTTGGTATATTTAAGTAGTGGGAGTGTGGGGGGGGGGTGAAGCCCCCCACATTAGACATAGGTTTTTGGTGTGCTTGTGTTGTGTGTGTGTTTCTTGGATCAGTGAATTTTTTCCTTGGCAAAAAATTTGCTGTTCTGAGCTTTCAATGATATCGCATTTTGAACTTCCAAGTTCAAGCTTATGGTGTTCGATATTTTGGAAGTTCGATAATGTGATATAGACCCGAAAACTGCAACCCTCATCCCAAATGCCACTATTTTTTCTTTCTTAGATGCAAATAGCTCATTTTGGCAAGTAACGCTTGATCACAAATCTTTACTACTGACTACATTCAAGTACCCCATTTGGTAGATACAGATTTCTCAGGATGCCTTTTGGAATAAATTCTGTCAGTGACGTCTTTCGGCATGCAATGGAGCCAATTTTTTCAGGCTACCCGTGTGCTATAATAGTTGATGATTTACTGATTGGAGGCAATGGTTAAGCAGCTCATGACAGAAACCTCAGGAAAGTTCTGGACAGAGTGTGTGAAGTGAATTTAAAGTTCAATCCTCTGAAATGAAAATTCAAATTACCAGAATTTACTTATGTATGTAGGTCATTTATTTACCAGTGCAGGCTTATGACCAGATCCTTCTAAACAAGCAGTGATTCTTGAGATGCCAGCTCCAGACAATGTCTAAGCCCTTACAGCGTTTTCTTTTTATGGTTAACAATTTGGGCAAATTTATCCCTGATTTTAGTGAGTTATCAGTGCCTTTAAGAGAGCTGACAAGCAAAAATGTTGCCTGGTCATGGTTAGAACAACACCAAAGAGCATTTAGGTTCATAGGTTCATAGGTTCATACTAGGATATGATAACCTCAAACAACAAATTGCTAGCCCACCTACATTAAGCTACTATGATGTCCACAAACCAGTAGTTCTTTCCTGTGATGCTTCAAAATTTCGTCCTGGTGCAGTTATTCATCAGGAGGGCAGACCTGTTGCCTATGCATCTAGAACTCTTACCCAAACTGAGATGCAGTATGCTAAAACTGAGAAAGAAGTTTTGTCAATTGTGTTTGCATTTTCAAAGTTCTATGATTATATTTATGGCCAAGCTATCCAAATAGAAACTGAACATTAACCTCTAATCACTATTTTAAAGAAGTCTATGCATTCAGCTCCAGCAAGACTATAAAGAATGATGCTCTAATTGCAAAATTATAATTTCAAAATGATCTATACAAAAGGTAAACTTCCTTATCTGTTTGATACCTTATCCAGATGACCCAGAAATACCATGGAGCAGGTTGATGCAGAGAATTTTGACTTTGATGTTATGGAATTGCATACTTTTTCTACCATGAAACTTGATGAACTGAGAGATCATACAAAGACTGATCCAATGTTGCAAAAGCTCAATCACTTCATCAATGTAGGATGGGCATTAAAGCAATCCTGTGTACCTCCAGAAGTACAGTCTTATTTTCCATACAGAGATGAAATGCTGATGGAAGATGGTATAATTTTCAAAGGTCCCAGAGTTATTGTTCCTACTTCCTTGCAACATGAATAGATTCAGATTTTGCATTGTGACCATCCAGATTCTGATTCTTCCAAAAGAAGGGTGAGAAGACTAGTATTTTGACCTTCTTTACCAAAAGACATTGATGAAGCACTTTCTTCTTTTTCAGTGTGCAACCGTACTAAACTGCATTTGAAAAAAGAGGCACTTCAGCTAAGCCAAATTCCTGAACTACCTTGGTCAACAGTAGCAAATTACATATTTGAATGAAACAATCAGCATTACTTAGTGTTGGTTGACTCTTATTCGAACTGGTTTCAGATCGATTTGCTATCTTACCTAACATCCAGTGCTGTTATTAGTAAGATGAAACATCATTTCTCAGTCCATGGTAGCCCACATAAAGTTATTTCTGCCAACAGTTCTCAGTTTACCAGTCAATTGTTTCAGAGATTTGCAAAAGAGTGGAACTTTATCCACGTTACTAGTGGTCCTGAATACCCCATAGCCGAACGGTCTTTGCTGAACATGCAGTACAGAGTGCAAAACAATTACTAGGGAGGTCAAAGTGTGACAATACCAATATCTACTTGAATTTACTTAATCTCAGAAACATACCTCGTGGCAACCTATTTGGCTCGCCTGCACAGAGACTTCTATCTAGGCAAATCAGTACAACCTTGCCTATGAGTTCTAGTTTATTGGTGCCTAATGCTAAAAATAACAGAGCAATCAAAGCCCAACTTTTTAAGAAGCATTCTTCTCAGAAGTCCAGCTATGATGCAATGAAAAGATTTCTTTGTCCATTAAAAGAAGGAGAGACAGTAAGGATGCAAACGGCAAAAGGCTTTGATTGAATTGGTCAAGTGAGAGGTATATGCACCAAACCAAGATTCTGCTTAGTGGAATCTGAGGGTATAGAATACAGGAGAACCTGCAGACATATTCTTCCTGTATCAGAAATGATATTGCAGCATTGTACCTGTGATACAGACTCTAGATCTCAGCGCAACCCTGACAATGTTCATACCGAAGAACATGTCTCAGTATCCATTCCTGTTCCTGATGATGTCCCAGTTGTCCCCAAAGTTAAACATTCCTTGAAGACAGCCTCTGTTGCTAGATCCAATTCTGACTTTTATGTTACATGATCAGGTTGTATTTCTAAACCTAGTGTAAAATACACAGCAACTTGGAGATGATTGTTTTATATGTGTCGAATTTTGTATGATTGCATGTCAAATAATTAGTTCTGTATAACTGCATGGCAAAAGTTCATTTCTGTAAATTGCATGTCATTGGTTACTGTCATTTCGTATATGGACTATTTCACAAACAGAGAGGATGTAGCTCAGAGAGTGTGTATGTACCTTTAAGAAGCATTTCTAGATGTATGCAGGTCCTCTCACCCCCTAAAGGGCCCATCTCAATACCAAAAGACTGCCAAATTCTGGTAATAATGGCCACACAGGTAAAAAACACACTCTCCAAAGCTAGGAATACAGCATCCATGAGACCAGACGACATCCCAGGCTGTGTACTACATGAACTACAAAATTAACTGGCACCAAGTGTTATGTTTAATCATAGCCTCACCTCAGGCTTCATGCCACTGAGTGGCGCACAGCTACAGTTATCCCACTCCACAAAGAGGGATCCACCTTGGATCTTGGGAACTACTGCCCTATCAGTCTGATGAGCCTGATCTGCAAGGCCATGGAATGTATTATCATGGAACTTATAAACAAAGACATTGGCAACCTTTAAACACTGGACCCCACACAGTTTGGGTTCATGAAGGGCCGATCTTGTCTCCTGAACCTGATTGACTTCTTCGAATCAGTCTCCAGAGCTGTGGACAAGGGTAAGGTGGTCCAAACAGCCTATCTGGACCTTGCAAAGGCCTTCAAAACCATCCCCCACTCTGGAATCATAGATAAACTTACTAAGCTGAGCATTAATCTCTACATCACTTGATGGGTTTCCAACTGGCTTACTGACAGAACCCACACTGTAAAAGTAGCCGACTCCAAATCCAGCTCCAGACAAGTGACAAGTGGAGTAGCTCAGGGTTCAGTCCTGGAACCGCTCTTGTTTGGCATCTACTTCTCTGAAGTACAGGCCAACACTAAGGGATTCTGGCTAACAAAGTTCACAGATGACTGCAAACTGGGAATCATTACTGAATCCCCAAATGATGTGGATGTTCTATAAAAGGGCCTTACAGAAACAGATGCTTGGTGCCAGAGCCATGGGCTAAAACTCAGTGCAAAGAAATGTATAGTTATCCCCTTTAGGAAAAACATGTACACATGAATTACCACATAGGTGGCAGTACACTAAACACTGAAAGTGTGATAAGAGACTTAGGGACACAGGTGGACAGTGGTCTCACCTTCGATAACCACATCGCCACAACAGTCAGGAAATCCTTCTATGTGGCACAACTCATCACTAAGGGCTTTTCATCCAGAAAAAAGGAGGTCATTGTCCCACTGTACACATCCCTCATTAGACCCATTATAGAATACAACTCCCCGTTTGGTATGTACCTCTAAAGACATCTGCAACAACTGGAAAAGCCACAGAAATACCTCACTAAAAGAATCACAGACCTAAAGCAGATACCCTATGCTGACCATCTAAAAAACTCAACCTATACTCTGTTGCATATCTTCTACTCAGAGGTGATCTCTGCTTAACATACAAGGCCATATCAAACTCTTAAAGAAATCCCAATCCCTCAGAGACACACGCTCCAGGGATCTAAACCTTGTCATCACAATGAACACAACATGCTGGAGGGATAGGTTCCTGACCCAGAGACTCCCCAGACTCTGGAATAGACTTCCCATACATGTCAAGCAGAGCGCCTCTTTGGCCCTCTTCAAAAGGAACCTTGATGATTGGATTGGAGATAGTAAATTCACCCCGGGGATCACGTCAGTCACCCTGCTAGACAGGGGTTCAGGGAAGTAAATACTGTGGGAAGAAATAACCAGGAAATTGTTATGGCTAGGCTTGTATAGGCCCTAGGGCCAATAGCCTAGTACCAACCTATGAACCTAAGTCTGAGATGGCCATTTCTCACAATGCCCTCTTTTCTTTTTTCTCTGGGGTATGGTGATCTCAGAGTTGGTATATATAAGTTTGGGGTGTAAAGGGTTAGAGGGGTTTGCCCCCTGCAAAAATTATGTTTAAAGCAGAAGAGCAATGTTCGAGTTTCCCTCCTTCTAACAGTTTTGTTTTTTTTTTTTACATCTGTCGGCACTTGGCATTATGAGTTCCAACATTTCAGTAGGGAGCACTATATAATATGTCATTTATTATGTGTGCTATGATTTGTGAGGGGATAGTAAGATAGTTTGTGGAAATCATTCTTTATATTTGCTTTGAGTTTGTTGAATTGCCTAAATTGTTAGATAGAAAGTGTTACAATGTTGCTAATTGTAGCTTTAATGAGGCATGTGGTAGGGAGGCCCTGTTTAGACAGTATAAACTGGAAGAGGTGGGGAGTAGTTCAGGAATTGGTTGTGGAAGGAATGATGTGGATCTCCAGTCAGTCAGTCAGTAACCAGTAAACAAGTGCATGTCCACAATCCAAAGCTGATACCACAGAGACCCGAAGAAGTAGGTGCCCAATGTAAAGATAATTGTGTCTAACGCATCCATTTATGCATTAGCTATTACACAACATTTACACCTTAGATCTGCTACATAGTCATGTCCATAATGTTGCATTTCAAATGAAAAAAAATACTGCTACACTGTTATGTAGCAGCAGTGTTATATTCTGGTGACAAAATTATTGATATCAAAGAAAGTGAAAGGTGCAACCTTTATTTATAACTATAAAGACTTATCCATAATACTGTCCATCTCTATTGAAAAAAATAATTCACTTTTCTATTGCTATGCAACATTGTGTTGACAAAATTATGGCTTGTGGGAGATGATCAAAGACCTGGGCCTTAAAATTACTTTCATGTTCCTATTTGTACAAAGGAAAGTGAGTGTACTATTAGACCTCTTAGATCTATGACACAAACCGATGGCAAAATTTACATGAAGCATATGCAGTTCTAAACATTTACAATGTAGAGAGTTAAATCTAATAAATCTAATAAACACATACATTTTCAACAAAATAATGCAATGTACTTATATAGTCTTAATACTCTCTTGTGTCTTACTGTCTAATAACATGACTGATGAAATGGACTAAGCATTTAGTTACTCTGGACGTAGTGTCACATTTAGAAATACATACACTCAGTTTATTAAGACAATGAACATGCAGGTAGAACCAGGATTGGTGTTACTTCATGCATTGAAGCATGCGGGGTTCAAAGCTGAAGAGCACATGCAGCAATGTCAGATGCACTGCAGCATTAATTCTTTTCCTTGTCTTAAAAGTTATGGGCGAGCAGTGGGATCACTTTTAAGCACTGGTCTATGTCAGTATACTGACTACAAAATAAGTACAGATGCAGCAGAAATACAAAGTGGCTGATAAACAGATTAATGTCACTATTTAGAAAAGTGGTGTACATTCTTGTAAGACTAATCTAAATATATGAAGTGCATATTACTCTCTATTTCTTTGTAAACAAAATGTTACATTCTAAGGTACCTACATCTTTGAAAATATGCAATAGTAAAGGTATAGTCAGACATTCAGATGTATAAAGGGAGGACTTAATGGGTATATTTAGCATTAGTAGGGCAGTAGTAGGAAACACACTAAGGGCCTATCAGCCTTTATATTCTGGGAATTAATTTTATAATGTGTCAAGTATTCACTAGTGGAAAACAATACTGCAAGTTTAGTCTAAATACTTTTCAAGGTCATATTTGTAGGCAATCAATCCCTTGGTAAACCATTTACTCAGATTACAGTAGTACAGATGTGTCTAACAAGGACAGGTTTGTCTAATTGAAAATAGGGAGCACTTTAAAAGCAAAATTACATGAAATACGAGAAGATGAACATGGAATGAACAAGGCAGCACCGGCTGTTAGTTGCTAATTTTGTTACACCGTGGCATGATAGGTCAGAAGATTGAATACAACCTGATCTACTGCCATAGTGAAGCATCATTCTCTCCTTTGTGGTTTAGATTACAGTTATAAGCAGTCAGATAGCCATGTCCTAGGGAAATCACATTCCATTAACTCATCCTGTTTCTACCTCAGATACTGCACTCCTGATTCAAAAGATAACATGATATAATAAAAGAGGAAATAAGTGGCATTTCTCAAGTGCAGTGTGAATAGGAGAAACAGTAGCCGCATCAGAGTTGTGCCATAGCACAGCTGCATTTGAACTAACAAGATTAAGATAACACTTCCACTATTTTGAAGTCATTATGTTGATGTTTCAGAATGATGTAATGATTGGAGAATCATATTTTAAATAATAAGTGGTCATAATCACACAACGTCCTTTAGACTGATAAGTTGCATAACATTGTCAGGAGTCACATCTCTTAATGGCAAAGAGTATATAGTATGCAAGTTCTTAATATTGCTGTTTGCTTTGTCTATACTAAAGTACTCTGCACCCATGTATTTTTTATAATTAATTGCGTACTTTACACTCAATGATATCTAATCAGAGTGCCCAAAAGAAAAACTTCATGGTTTTATATCACATAACTATTTAGTAATACTAGAAGTCTTACAAAATGATGCATATTTTATAAAGGTTTGAGTTGCTTGCAGGTTTTGGGAGAAATGTGCATTCTGTATACTTTACATACACTAGCAAAAGAAATACAGTATTAATTATGAGAAGGAAATCTGCATATTTTAGGCACTGAGCTAGCTGCTATTATACTCTTTTGCTGGTGGAATGCTTTCTTTTTAGTCATTGTGAATGTTTTTATTCAGATTCAGGTAAATGTTGCTTAACCTTATTATAAAATTATAGGAATGCAACAGTTCTGCAAATACAATTGTAAATTACAGGGTCCCATATCTGCATATTTTTCTCTATTTTCACCTTTCTCTCTTCATTTCTCACACCAGAGGTACCAAATGGCTGAACATTATTTAGCTATAGCATATAACAAAATGATAAGAAAAGTCAGGATATCCAAGAGATCCCATTCACTACTGAATTTACTAAAACTTTCATTCATTGTTATATATGTTATGCAGGGTCTCTGTCATAAGATCAGACTGTGGCAATATTGAATGACAGTGCATCAAAGCATGGATCATCAAATTGGCTTTGCAATAGAAAGTTGGTATTTCTTAGGATCTGGTGCTAGCCTTTTCCCCAATGTGGATCAATGTCAGAGGTGGTATATATAATATGCAGGAGGGTATGTGAGAAAGCAGGGGGAGCTTGTATCCTTCAAAAACCCTGTGTTACCAGCTTTCCAATGCAAAGCCAGTTTGAGGTCGTATGCTTCACTGTCATGGCAGTTCAATGTTATTACACAAACCTGTTATGCAGCAATACTGAAAATGAAAAATAGTGCATCTACAGTTTTCACAAAGTCAAATTAAAATGTGTATAAACATGGTTGACGGAATCATCATTTTTGTTTCTAGTTATAGCTATCTGTGCATTGCTGTGCTGAAGGAGAAGGTAACATTATAAAATCTGAGCTCAGAGAAATGATAAATTAATTTTTTATTTGTTTACAGAGGTAAAGCAGTGACCCATGTGGACAATTTTCTGTCTCAGCCCAGGCATACTCTCTGGTTAACTGACCAGGTCAGAATCACACAGTAAGCAACTCGAGACCAAGAGAACCACAGCACAGATATCAGGAAGCAGCGTGTTCTTAGTTCATAGTCTTAGTCTGGGGCATGTGACAGGTTGCTACTAGACATTTATCAATATTGTAGTTATTGTTTTTTCAGATGCAACAGTTTCCATTTTTTTTTCATTCTTATTTTTGTTGTTACTAGGAAGAAGAAGAAAATAAATGGGCATTTGCCTGTATTTAATCACAAGGTTATGTGTCAGGTAAAGTGAGGATATTGTTAAGTTGTAAAACTTTAGGTCAGATGTTTAGGATTGAGCTCCCCTCCTATTTATGTTTAATGTGTCATGTGTAGATTTGTGCTCGAGGGTGAATTCCTGTCTAGTATGAGACACTACCTCCAACAATCGAACAGTATATTGATTCTGTCAATATATAATGATTTGATTCCCGATAAATAGTAGAATGAAAAGCTTGACACCAACATTGAAAACAAACAAATTTAAGAGTGAACATTTGCCAGGCAAAATTCAAGTTCATACCTTTGGAAGCTTTCAAAAGTGTTGCATTTCCTTGACAGAAGTGTTGTACTGTAACACACTATTCAGAACATAAACCTGTCGGAGATGAAAAATGTGTGTATACTTAAAAAAATCCCATTTTTGAAAAGTGCATAAAAATCCTGTCATGTTTCTTGAAGCAAGGCATTAGAAATGACACTTAATATTGTGGCTCAGAATGTATAAAGTAATTCTTGCAGATGAATAATCTTTTAATTGAATGCAGACTTATAGTATTGAGAATTGTTGGTATTTTGGGGCAGTTTTAAAAAAAAAATCAATGTAAGGTCCTGTCTCGTCAGCTGTAAAAATGTAATAGTACAATTTAATTTCAAAGGGTCTGTCTATACCTATGGTAGAATATGTAAACGTTGTGAGGCAAGGACCAGTGGATGCCATGTGGAAGGTCTGTAAAGAAAATGTTTAGAAATTCCACACTATAGTAATGCATGCTGTGAAATGCCCACTTAAAATACTGAACATGGCACAGAGAATGACTAGAATACCATCATTTTGCAGTCAACACTAATGACAGGAAATGTATACTTATCTTGTTAAGTAAGCAATCTTACACCTCATTCTTTGTTACCATATCAGTTGTTCAGACACATTCACTTACAGACAGCACACACATGTGCATGCACACACACACACACACACACACACACACACACACACACACACACACACACACACACACACACAAGCACATACACACACAGCTTCCTAACTTTACATCAAAGTGCATTACTACAATCTAAAGTTAATTGAATAGAGAGCATTGAATGTGTAGTATCACTAATACTATGAAATATTGGCAAACGAAAAGTGAAAACAGTGAAAAGCAGATTTTTATGCATACAACAGGGCCACGCAGCATGACCCGTGCTAAGGATGAAATAAATAAATAATCAGAAACAGATCTGGCAGGAGTTCTGTAGCATAGTGGTACTGAGCATTGACTATCAAAGACAGTATTAGTGGTTGCAGGCATACCTCTCAACTGTACAGATTTTCACAGAATGTCCAGATTTTTGCCTCCTATGTTTGGTCTGTTTTTCATAAAATTATGGTTTTCTGGCAAATTAGTGATGAATCAGTAAAGACTGAAAATGGAAAATAATGACAATTGAGTTTCAGATTTCACAACCTTCAGAAAATTCATGCTAATGCAAAACCTATTATTCTATCAACTTTCTAAATCTGTAAGAGCAGTATTTAAAAATTGTCCCTATTTTTTTACCTTTGTCCCACTTTTATTTTTGGCTTTGTCCAGATTTCTTGCTCTAAGAGGTTGAGAGGTATGGTTGGAGGTGGGATAGTGAAATGTTATATTTTTATAGGGCCTTTGCAATCCCATCCCATTTGATAAAATGATTGCAATTTATTTATTTTATCTTCTGTATTTTTTATGTAATCACATTTGTCCATATCATTTTTTTATATTTTACTGTTAGTGTAAGCCAGATGTTGGGAAAGGTAAGTGTTTCTGCAGGTAAAGGGCTTTCTGTAAGGCACTGATACTTCTCTTCATGGTGCTGCCTTAACTCATGTGTAATGCCAGTCTTTTGTTTTTTCATTTGTTGATATTTCCCAGCCTTGTTGATATACACATTAAACATTCTCTGTTCTATTAACATTATATTGAAGTAATTTGTTTCAATCAAACACACACCCATGCATGCAGATGAGCATGGCACATAAAACCAGGAATATAGGAACACAGGAACAATATTAGACAAGCAATTACAAGTACCATAACATATCTAGAGATATACATTTTTAATAAGACACACTTAAAAGTTCATACCTAATTTTTTAAGCACATAATAGTTATCTCCCAAACTGAGAAGGGCTGTACATGACAGTTCTGGTACAAATTTTTTGTCTACCCATCCATTCATCAACAATAGTCTTAATACTAGTAAAAGTACTACTTTAACCTGTTCTGATAATTTATTCCATTCGTTGGGAATAAGATGAGTTAGGAATATCTGTCTAGTGACTCATGTTTATTTGTTACTGTAGATTCCAGTCCATAGTGTGAGTATCTATATGAGGTCACATAGGAGTGGGTCTTTATGGCTCAAAAAACAGGACACAGGTCATTTCAGAGCAGCCTCTAGACTCCTGAGTGTAACAAGAGTTATAACAACCTACCGGGATAGTTGAAGGATTTAGGGGCCTTCATTTCTTAGCAAGTTATCTTTGGGGTCTTCTAGTAAAGCAATATGCTTTAATTTGTACCTGCTGAAGAGGACATCATATTCACTGATGGGCTGATAAGAGAAGAGTACAGTGGCAGGATTACTTCTTTGGATTTTGAAGATATTCACTTGGAAGTTAACTGGGCCATATAAAAGAATATTCTGACTACACTGGACATAACCTGATTGAATAAGAGATAACTGTCCACATGGTCTCTTATAACTGTGCCTGTAAGAAGAGGAGTACCATTTATTATAACATGCGATGTGTGAATGTTTTTTTACTGAATAACATTCTGCTGCACTTTTTTGGATTTCACTTGAGATCATTTTCCATACTCCATGTATGTTCACATTCCTCCATATCAGATAATGAGTAGACAACAGTGCCCAGCTTCCAGTCATCAGCAAACCTGGTCAACCATATTTCTTGGATATTGGGCTGGATGTCTGCAGAATAAATGACAAGCAGGAGAGGATACAGAAATAATCCTTGTGGTACCCCACTAGTTAGAATTCTACATTCTGAAAGGGTACAAACAACTTTCACAGCCTTGGATCTGTTAGATAAGCAATTCGCTATCCAGTGACTAATATAAGTTTGTCTAATTTATTAACATTACCATCACTGGGATTGTATTAAATGTCTTGGCTAAATCAATATACATAGTGTGTACTGACTGACCACTGTGTACATATGCACACCAGACACATAAACATTAACTCAAGGACCCTTACAGAGCAATTAATGAAAGAGAGAATTTAGACACACATTGATCCAGTGGGACACTGGGACATGGTTATATGTACCAGAAAAGAATTGAACTGACATGGTCAACAAATGTAGTAGAGTTCTACTTTTATAAATGTATGTATCAAGCTAGAAAAGAACTGTAGATGTGTTCTACCTAGATTTCAGCAAAGGATTTGACACAGTAACCACATAAAAGTTTATATCAGATGGCAGAATACTATCAAAAGGGTCATAAAGGTACAGCATGTATAGAAAAAAAGGATTCAGGTATAGTAGGTGAAATCTGCTATATGAAAGTATTGTGGCTGCAGAGGTTCTGTAGAGGTCATTAGTGTGTCTTGTACTTTTCAATGTCTAAATAAGTGCCATTATACAGCATCTGATAGGAAGAGTATGATGTACTGAGTTGGGCATGTAAATGCAAGGATGCTGAAAAAACAAATCTGCTGACAACTATAAAAGTGGACTAATACATATCAGTACTCAGTGGCCCAATCTTAAACTTCCAGTCTTTATCTGTGCTTCTTCTGGGTTTACCAGAATATATATGCTGCTTTACTGAAGACATAGTTGTGTAAACGATGGCTCTTAGTGATTTTGTCACATTCACTAATGTTGATGTAATTACGGGACCCGTGTAAAAATGGGAACAAAGGGGTTAATGGCAATGATGATGATAATAATGGCATGGATATTCAACAAAGGTGACAAACAAGATGGTATAGAAAGGACAGAATGACTTGGCAAGACTGAAGACATAGTATACAGCATTGCAGAATAATTACAATATAGAATAATAGATTGAGGAAGAAATAATCTGGAAAAGCAGTATATGAGTGGAAAAAAAGCAGTAGCAATTTCAAAACTTAAATCAAAAACAATTGGTATTACTCTTATCAGAAAATCCAAAAATAGGGAACTGATGTGACAAACCAGCAAAGTAAGCAGGATATCGTTGGATAGTCAAAGGATGAAATGATGTTGCTATCCTCTAGATACACAGCTGATAAAATCTCCTTTAGAGTAGTTTGTCAGTTCTAGAAAATTAATTTTTGTCATGACATAGACATGGTAGACCAACACAGAAGATGGTGTCAAATATATTGTAATGCTTTACTTGAAACCAAGCACAAAAGGCAGCTAATGTACAGCACTGTAAAATGGAAGCAGATGAGCAAATGACAAAAACATAGAAATACCACTTGGAAACCAAAACTGCCTAAGCAGATTGTGCACACTTTCCAAAGAAGATGTACAACCATGGTAAGACACAACCTCAGGATACATGTCAGAAAGTGCAACACAGGTATGAAGAAATACTTTTCACAGAATGACAAATTCAAATATGAAAATGAAGGACTAAATGGAAATATTCGAACTGCTGTGTAAAGCATGTAGAATAAATATGTGCAGTATCTGGAGATACAAAGTTCAGTATGGAACTGTTAGAGTACTTGTGCATTTCATAACCGGAAAGCTACTAAAAAAATCTAAGATAAAATGAAGAAGAGTTGGTGTACATACTACTTTCAGGTATGCAGGATTATGTATGTGGAAATGATGACTCAAACATCACAAGCGCAGTATAGAAAGTTCTGTTATTACACACAGATGCCAGTGAAGTGAAATACTACTATGGCAAAATGTTATATAGCAAGCATATGTCATTGTGACAGACTGAAACCTAACATAATGTATCTTACATAATGGTATAGGGATCATCCTGTGAAGCATTAGTTATCTGGTCTTAGTTAAGCTTTGCATATGTGTACACAGCAGTTATTCAAGCCCTTCTTCAACACAACTCATTTCAATATATCAAAGCGGCAGTGTAATATGATGACAGAGTACTGCTCATGTTATTCATGGACATGACATGCTGTCAGAGCCTAGATACCATTATAAACTGCAGGAAAATGTTTTAATGAAATCTCAGGGAAGTTTATCGATGCTGTTATGTCAGACAGTGAGACATAATTAAATGACTCGCTATTTTTTACAGTTTCAAAGAGTAACATGTGATCTGTTATTGCTAGAAGATTAAATGGTATCTTTACTCGGGTTAATCATGTAGGAAGGATTCATAAACAATTAAGATTTTGCATCCGTTTGCATAAACACAATAATCTGCAGCAGAAAAGGTGTCAGCTGTAACACAATAACCTAGTAATTCATAATGCAAAGTTAGAAAATGCATTCAGATTTACACAACTCTGGCCATCAACTGAATAAAAGAAAGATGAAATTGAAATAGCCATTGGTGGAATGCAAACAAAAACATGGGCACACAAGTTTTATAGGCAGCTCAACTACATGCCTGAAGGAAATACTAAGCCTACTGCAATGTCCACTGGCAAAAGGAACCAGAAAGAAATGCAGTAAGTCAAATCCTTTAGACTGTAATGATAATGGAGAAGGTAGGTATTACATGCCTAGCTAATCTCCAAAGGCAGACCACCACTAAGCTAAATGATCAAAGCCTCCTTTACCAGTATGAGTACAGTAGGAAAAACAATGTCGGAAACCATCTGTGACATGTGGACTTTACATCAACTAGCTTGCATGGTTGATCCCTCTTACTGCAACCAAGGCTGGTCCTGCATTTCACATCCTAGTCACAGCAATATTTCAGTGGCCTAGAAGTCATAGTTTTGTAACAGTCTAGCTTTCTGTATCAAGGAAGATGGACGTTGCATATGGAGAATGCACTGCATTTTCTATTGTAACCCCTCCCCCTAAGAATTATGCTCCAGGTTGCAGGATTTCCATGTGGTGCCAGGTGTCCTGTGCAATACAATGCATCCAGATTAATATATATGTCTCATATGGTGATATGCAGATGATATATATATATGTATATGTATATATATATATATATATATATATATATATATATATGGGTCTACTCCTTATGACCTAAATTCATTTGATTGAATTTCATTTGACTGAGACCAAAACACTGAAAGTTCAAAACATGGCTGAAAGTTCAAAAGACTGAAAACTCATTTGACTGAAACTCATAACACTGACACATTAAACTAAAAGGTATATGCCCTTTTCCCCACTGTAGTTATTATATATAGTTAGGGGGTGGGGGTGTGGGGGGGTGAAGCCCCCCACATACTTTATACATTTTAAACCATACACATGGGTATTTATAATTGCAATGAATAACTCTTTGCAGAAAACAATATTTACCTAAACTATGTGGGGGGCTTTGCCCCCCACCCCCCAATGTGGAGGGCTGTGCCCCCCCCACCCCTCTAACTATATATACTAACTCCAGGATCGCACTACAGTGGGGAAAAGGGCATTTATCTTTCAGTTTAATGTGTCAGTGTTATGAGTTTCAGTCAAATGAGTTTTCAGTCTTTTGAACTTTTAGTTTTGGTCTCAGTCAAATGAATTTCAGTCAAATGAAATTTAGGCCATATGAAGTAGACCCATATATATATATATATATATATATATATATATATATATATATATATATATATATATATATATATATATATATAGGAATCAGAAGTGATTTAACTCCCCCACCTCTCAGGAAGCCTCCAGTGCAGATGGTATCTACATCAGGCGATTTGCCTCAATACATACTTTTTTGCAAAGGAATACTCTAAGGTGGGCATTCTTCCAAGGGCATACTCCAGAAGATTGCCTAGTAGACAGATAAATATGCTACAAATTACACTGGTAAGAACTGGGGAGCATTTTTATAGAACAAAGACTAAATAGCACATAAGACAAATCAATTCATTCTTTTCCACTGTTTACTTAATGCAGCACCACAAAAGGTTTGCTGAGAGCAGGTGTAATTAAACTTAGTACAAAATGCATGCAGTAGTGAACAATCTTCTTAGCTTCTTGAATTGTTTATTTACTTACTGACATTTGATTACCAGGAAAGTCCAACTGGGCAGAAACACATTTTCAGCAGAAGCCCTGGGTGAAAAGCTCCAAATTATTACAAAACATTTTAAGAACAATACTTTTACAATCTTCAAAAATAAAACAAAACATCTGCAGTTTAAATAATTATAACAAATTAATGATGATATAGAAACAGTAGTTAAGAATCAATACAAGTTATATGACAATCATTTAATATTTATAGAAACTGTAGACAGTTTGGAATTGCAATATGGAGTGAGGGAAAAAGAATCTTATGGTATGTGTACAGAAAAAGTCAGGGAAGAGAAATTGATGGAAGTACGGAAGTGAAGAAGGAAGAGTAAGGAGGTATAAGGAATGAAAAGGTACACGTTCACATTTAGAATTTCAGAATTCCTGATTTTGAGCAAGAACAAAGACAGCTTTTAGCTAGGAAGTCTTTTGGTGGTTTTAAAAGATGGCAGGAAGGTTATTGACCTGATGAATACAGGTAAGGAGTTCCAGGCCTTAGCAGCCTTGTACGAGTACTGACAATGCACAGCAGATTTGATAGGTTTATAGACAAACAGGAGTTTTTGGTCACTGGACTGCAATGAACAACTGGGAACATAGTTGTGTAGAATGTTTTTTAATGCTGGACAGGCAGATGGATTCTGGATAATTTTATAAGTCATATGAAGCTGTGTACATGTTAGTTGATGTGACAGTTCTAACCAATTTACGCTTCTTAGTGCTATACAATGGTGGGTTCTGAAAGGGGTATTTGCTGCAAATTTAGCAACTTTGTTTTAGCATTGTTCAAGTTTTAATTTTTGTGAAGCCTAGAGGTTAGTAAGGATGGGTGGACATTAAAGAAGTGTGGTGAGGAGATAAGTAGTGACAAGTGCAGATATAGTTGTGTCAGTGAGAAAGCTTTTGGCTCTGTAATGCATTCTTGGTGTTTGGTGAGTTTTTCTCATACAATTTTGTAAAAGCAGGTTGAATGTAAGCTTATTATCCACTATCATCTCTAGTACTTTGCTATGAGAGGTGACTTCAGTAGTTGCATTATCAAGAGACAGGACTTTAAATTTTGTTTTTTATGAGAGAGGGATTTGGAGGAAAAGTAGTGCTTTGGTCTTTTTTGGGTTGAACATGAGTTGTGATTTATGAAGCCATGTTTTAGTGACTGTTAAAGCTTTCTGAGTAATTTTTTGGAGGTGTGCCATGTATCAGATGTGAAAATGAGAGTGGAATCATCTGCATAATGTATTAGGGTGGCCTGTCATTTCACTGCATAGAGGATGTTGGTGAAGATATTAAAGAGGAGTGGAGCAAAGATAGAGACTTGTGGTACATCGGTGATGACTGGGAGGTAAAGAGAAGCCATGGAGTGCCATTTTACTGACTGGTACCTATTGAACAGATAGCTTTTGAACCACAGAAGGGTGGACTGAGGAAAGACCTAGTGAGAACATTTGAAGTAGAAGTTTACCATGACAATCTATGTTGAAGGCTTTAGACAAGTCTACAAATAAGGAAGAGACTAGTTTGACATTATCTCTAGCTTTACTAACATTATCCATATAAGTTAGAAGGCAGGGCTAGTACTATGGGAAGAACAGAACCCTGCACAAGACAGTCTAGCAATTGTTTTTGAATACATTTTTCAGGTATTTTGGAGAGGTGAGATAAGATTGTTATAAGGTCTAAAGTTATTAATATTTGTTGAATTTCTTCCTTTATGCAGAGGGATAGTATGTGATGTTTTCCAGAGAGAGGGATTGTAGGATTCCTGGGTTGAACTATTTATATGGATTGAGACAAGATAGGCAATGCTATTGGCTGCTATTTATAGATTCTTGCTTGGAAGGTCATCAGCTAAAGAAAAGCACTGTGTAAGTTTAAGAGTAGTTTTATATAGGATGTGGGCACAGGTCTGAAGGTGAATGTAGACATGGTCATATGTGGCTGTTGGGCAGGGTGAGGATTGGATGTTGTGAAATCCTTGGTTAGAGATGCTATACAATCCATAGAGTAAGAGTTGAACTGTATTGCAGTTTCGAGTGGTGAGTTACAGAGAGAGAGTTTTGGGTTCAATTTGCCCAGGATGTAAGATTTCTTTAATGGGTATCCAAAATGTTTTAAGGTTGTGTTTAGTATTATTCTGAAAGTTATTATAGTATAGTTTTTTTGTCTTCATTTATTTACTTTCTAGTACAATTGCAAAATATTCTAAAGTTTTAAAGATATTGTGGTGTTTTATATTTTTGTCATTCCTTCCATGCATTTTCTGTATCCTGCATTAGTATTCTATTCTTTTTGGATACCAAATTGCATTATGTGTTTTTAGTGTCTTCCTTTTAAGAGGTGCAAGGTTATTTAGGATATTTAGAAAAGTTGTATCAAATTCATTTACAGCATCAGGGTTTTTAGGTAGTTCCAGTTAATAGATGATAGTGTAGTAATGAATATTTCTGGGGTAAACTTGGAAAGGTTACGTGTTGTTTTATTAATATGCTATTTAACTGGATGTGTGAGATGTCTGGTCATATAGATTGGGAGATGATCACTGAGAGATCCAGACATTGTACCTGTGGTGGTGTATTTTCTAGGGTCTGATACTAGGATCTAGTCTAATAGGGAATTTGATGTCTTGCTATAATTTGCAGGCCTATTAATTAGTTGTATGAAACCATAAATTCATGCTAGATGCAGGGGAATTATTGTTTATGTCCAACCGACTAACATTCACATCACCTAGTAGTACTTATTTCTTTTGGAAATGTTATGGATATCCAATGCAGATATCTTCTAGTATAGCTGTATTGTCACCAGTAGGGATGTAAAGGACAGTAATACATAGGTGATTATAATTGTGCTTTCTGAGAAAAGCATTAAGAATTTTGGTATCAGTTTGCTGTAAGGGGACATTTGGTAGGTGCTGGGAAACATTAAAGCAATTACACCACCTTTTGTCTTTATACTGTAAATATGAATGATATTATAGCCAGGAGGTGTAACTGCAGAGTCATTTATGTTGGGTTTAAGTCAAGTTTCAGTTACAGCGAGAACATCAACCTTATGCTGAGTAATCTAAGCATGTAGTTCAGCAGTTTTATATCTTATATTTCTAAAATGTATTGCAGCAAAAATTAGATCACCAGGGTTGGGAACTAGTTGTTGTTGGGTTAGTGAAGTATGTGGGAGAGAATTATCTTTGTGTTCACTGCGATAGGTAGGGCTGGGATTAGGGTGTATATCTCCTCCTAGAAGGTGTATATATACTCCTAGAAGAATTTTAGTATATTGGAAAATGATGCATACTTGTTTTTTGGAGAGTAAGGGGCAGTTTAGGTATCACAGAATCTATGGGGGATGGGTGATACAACATGCATCAAAGAAGGTGAAACAGCTATACTTGCCTTATGCAACACTGCACAATATATGATGGTGGTAGATGCTGGCAGTTATACAGTTATGACACAGGTGAAAGGTGATGGTAACACAACACAGGATGATGAAAAGAAGAAAGCAGAGAAAGCACCATCCTCAATATGTGTCTGGTGATTGTCAAAGCATCTCTGAACTGTGTTATTTCAGTATCATCAACTGCACCGGTATGCAGTGTAGTACATGTCAAATATGCCTATAAAAAAGTATCACAGTGGTGTCACCCCACATCCCTAGTGGAAAACAATTTTTAGTACTTAATAAATAAGCACCTATCCAGGCATATCTAATGGTCAGCTCCCGGTGTTTTCTCCTCTCTACCTGATGAATCTGGTCATCTTGGGGCAATGCAGCAATTGCTTCATGTACACAGACAACCCTCTCCTCCTACCACAAAACACTACGACCTGTGAGAGATGCACTTATATACCCAAACTGGAAGCAAAGCTGTCTTAACCCAAGACTGGACTAGACAGCCAAGAGGAGAAGGTAAACAGTTGCACCACGCCACACTCATCACATAGTCCCTCAAAACCTACACCACCAAAAAAACACACATAGCAATACAAAACACACACCTACATTCACGGAGGCTCTCAATAAAAATCTGCTCAAGCAACAGGGACCTCAACCACAGCCCATAAAGCATAACAATGTACTCAACACTCTAGTCATAGGTGACTATAGTCAGGCACACTGATGTTCCACGCACCAGGATAAACAAGGCGAAAGTTACTGTCAGCTGCCTGTTGGGTGCCAGGATCTGCCACATAATGCACGCACTCAGATCACTCCACAACAAGTATAAATATGACTCTGTCATTGTCCATGTTGGTGTGAATGACCTCCCTGGACTACATGAAAAGAGACATGGAGGAGCTCTCAAATCTTGTAGCTCAGGCAGGTATGACCCTAGCCCAGAGTAGCATCCTGCTGTCACCCAGAACCACAGTACAAGAACAAAATGATTGACTTCAACAATTGGCAAAGCTTCTGGTGTAATTCTAAGGGGTTCAGTATCTGTCTGCCTGGGATGACATGATTGACAGACCACGATGCTTTGCCAGAGATGGCCTGCACCTGTCACCCTTGTGATTCTGGATACTGGCTAAGGCTCTTGCCACCCCTATAGTGACTTTTTTAGGCATGGTTCAAATAAGAAATTCACCACCGTAACAGGTACAAGCAAGCAAAATCTGATGTTATTGCTATTCAGTGCTAGAAGTCTAAACCTCAAAATGCATTCACTTGAGACATTCCTTAAAATGGAGAACATCGACATCTGTACAGTGACAGAGACCCGGCTCAAGGCTCCAGAAAGCAACCCTGCATTACCAGGCTATAATTCATACCAGACCTTGTGTCTACATAACCTGGACCTAAACACTAAAGGTGGAGCCATGTCATAGGTTCATAGGTAGGTACTAGGCTATCTGCCCGAGAGCATTTATAAGCCTAACCAGAGTGTGTCAGCTTTCGCTGCCCCATTGATTAATTAACTGATCCTCTGTCAAGCAGAGCCAATGAAGTGATCCCAGGGGTGTATTTCCTGTTACCCATCCACTTGTTAAGGTTTCTCTTGAAGAATGTTAGTGAGGGGCTCTACTTAATGTAGTTTGGAATTTTCTTCCAAAGCATGGGGAGTCTCTGTGATAGGAATCTATCCCTCCAGCATGTTCTATTTATTGTTGTGATGAGGTTTAGCTCACTAGAGCGCATGGGTCACACTGACTTGGATTTCTTTAGGTGGAGCATGTCCATCAGTTCTGAGTTGAACATGGTTTTGTAAGTCAGTCAGAGATCACCTCTGAGTAAGCAATATGCCACTGAGTACAGCCAGAGTTTTTTCTTTTGGGCTGCATAGGACATATGTTTGAGGCCAGTAATCCTCTTGGTGAGGTACTTTTGTGGTCTTTCCAGCTGTTGAAAGTGTCTTGTGAGGTACATCCCAAATGGGGTATTGTACTCTATGATGGGTTTGATGAGAAACAAGTAGAGGGGCACTATAACCTCTTTATTTCTAGATGCGAACCCTTTAGTAATTAGATGGGCCACATAGAAGGATTTCCTAAGTACTTTGGCAATATGATTGTCAAAGGAGAGATTAATATCTACCTGGGTCCCCAGATCTCTTATTACCTCTTCTGTATTAAGGGGGCTGCAACCTATGTGGTAATTTGTGGGTGTTTTGTTTTTCCCAAATGGGATGACTATGCATTTTTTGGCATTTAGCTTGAGGCCATGACTTTGACACCAGGTGTCTGTCTCAGTAAGGACCTTTTGGAGGATGTCCGTGTCAGCTGGAGAGTCAGTTATGGCTCCCAGTTTGCAGTCATCTGTGAACTTGTTTAGCCATAGTCCTCCTGTGTTTGCCTGTACTTCTGAGAAGTATATGCTGAACAGTAGGGGTCCTAGGACTAAGCCTTGTGGGACACCACTTGTGGCTGGTTTAGAGTCGGACCTGGAGCCTGCTATTCTTACTGTGTGAGTTCTGTCTGTAAGCCAGTTGGCAACCATCTCGTGATGTAGGGATTTATGTTCAGGCTGGAGAGTTTTTCTGTAATACCCGAGTGGGGAATGGTGTCAAAAACCTTGGCGAGGTCAAGGTAGGCTGTGTGAAGCACCTTTCCCTCGTTTATGGCCTTGGTGACTGTCTCAAAAAAGTCAACCAGGTTTAGTAGGCATGATCTGCCCTTAACAAACCTGAATTGGGTCAGGTCAAAAGTTTGGAGGTTTCCAATGTCTTTGTTAATGAGTTCCATGATGATGCACTCCATAGCCTTGCAGACCAGGCTAGTCAGGCTTATGGGGAGATAGTTACCAGGGTCAGTTGTGGCCCCTCCTTTGTGGAGAGGAATAACCATTGTTGTGTGCCATTCTATGTGCACGTAGCCTATAGAGAGGCCGAGGTTGAAAAGCATGTTTAGGTGGAGGGTTAGTTTGTTCTGCAGTTCATGCAAGACACAGCCTAGGACATCATCTGGCCCCATTGACGCTGTGTTTTGGATTTTGAAAGTGCTGTTTTCACCTGTGTGTCTGTGATTTCTGGGGCACTACACTTTTCCGGTATTGTTGTGGCCCTTTGTGGGGTGAGAGGGGGTGAAGTTTGCACTGAATCTATCTGCCAGGATGTTGGTAATATCAGCAGGTTTAGTATATTTTGTGCTATTTTGCACTAGTTCAGTGCATATCTCTGAGTTGCCACTTAGATTCTTAGCATAGGTAAAGAAGGCATTGTGGTTATCTTTTGAATCCTTGGTTATTTTTCTTTCGAAGTTAGCCTTGGATGATTTCATGAGAGACCTTAGTTCCTTACTGATACTGATCAGGGATGTTGTTCCTTCTTGTGATTTGCTTTTTTTCTGAATCTAGTTTCCTCCTTCTATTGTATAGCCTGTTTATGGCAGGGGTCCACCAAACTGGTTTCCTTCTCTTAGAGGAGTGAGTCTTGGATTTGCTAGGGATTGCACAATCCATGCATCCTTGTAGGTGCTCAAAGAGTGCATTTGTAAAGGTTTCTGCATCTTGGGCAGCATTATCCTTTAACGTGGGGGTTGTGAAACTTACCACCTCTGTCTTAAGTAAGGTAAAATTTGCTTTAGAAAAGTTTTTTACTGTGGTTTCCTTAGTTGGGGGTGGTGGTGGGGTGTGGACATCCAGAGTGATTAGTTTATGGTCTGATCTAACCAGTGACGGGTTGACCTCCGGTGTGGAACACCTGTCGCCCATGTTGGTGATGACCGGGTCCAAGTGTTTACACCTCTGGTAGGGGAGTTTACCAGCTGATCCAGGGCATTTGAGTTGATGAATTCCAGGAAGCGCTGGGCCTGGGAGTTTGTACTCGAGTAGTTTTCCCAGTGAATGGTAGGGTAATTGAAATCGCCCAATATCAGGGTGTTCGTAGGACCTTCATGTTTTCAAGTGTCTCCAGAAAGGTGGAGTGGTGGTCCTGGGTCATGGAGGGTGATCTGTAGCAGGTCACAATTTGCATTGCAGATTTGTATGATGTTAGTTGCACATGGATGATTTCAGAGGTATCATGCTGCGCCACTAACCTGCAGGTGTAGGTATCCTTGATGAATATGGATGCACCCCCTCCTTTTGTGTTTTGGTCTGTGTTCTGTGGCCGAAACGTGTGGTATGAGTTGTAGCCTGGTAGTGCTGGGGTGCTCTCTGGAGCCTTGAACCAGGTTTCAGTTACTGCACAGATGTCAATGTTCTCCATACTGAGGAGTGCTTTGAGTGAGTGCATTTTGAGATTTAAACTTCTGGCGTTGAGTAGCATAACCTTCAGTTTTTTGTTAATTGTACTGTTTATGGAGGTGGGTTTGACTTTTGAGCATTGCCAAAAAAAAGGCACTATGGGGGCAGCAAGAGCCTTGGCCAGTATTCGAAAGCCTAGGGGTGACAGGTGCAAGCTGTCTCTTGTGAAGCATTGCGGCTTGTGGAGCATGTTGACCCAGGCTGACAGACACTGGATCCCCTTTGAATGACACCAGAAGCTTAGCCAATTGTTGAAATTGATCATTTTTCTTTATACTGAGATATCATTCTTGGTGAGGGCAGGATGCTACTCAGGGTCAGGGTCATACCAACCTGGGCTACATGATCAGAGAGCTCTTCCATGTTTCTTTTTATGTAGTCCAGGGAGGTATGTCTCAGATCATTCACACCAACATGCACAATGACAGAGTCATATTTGTACTTGTTTTGGAGTGACCTGAGTGCTTGTGTTATGTGGTGGATTCTGGCTCCTGACAGGCAGCTAACAGTAACCTTCTGCTTGTCCAGCCTAGTGAGTGGGACATCAGTGCGCCTATTACTAGTGTGTTAGGTATGTTATTTCACCTTAAGGGCTGTGATTGTGTGGCACACTGATTTTGTGTTGTATGTGTTGTCTGGTTTGTGATGGGAGGTGAAGGTTGTTAGGGTGTCTGCTTTGGAGGTCTCTGATGCTTTTGCAGGTTTTTATTTAGAGCCTCCGAGTATGATTTTGTGTATTTATGTGCATTTTTTGCCAGTGCTGGTATAGTAGGTCTTTGTGTGGCTGGTGATGTGGTGCAAGTGTAAATCTTCTCCTCTTGACTGTCTGTTCCAATCTTGGGTGGAGACAGCTTAGCTTCCAATTTGGCTGTATAATTGCATCTCTCGCATATGTTAGTATTTTGTGGTAGGAGCAGAGGGTCGTCTGTGTACATGAGGCAGTTGTAACATTGCCTCAGGATAACCAGATTCACCAGCTGGAGTGGAGAGTACACCTGATATTGCCCTTTGGTCATGCCGAAATAGTAGGCTGAGCTGCTTAGTCGCTTATTTGGTGAGGAGTGAATAAAGAGCCTTGCCCTGCTGGTCAATCAGTGTCAGGGTATATTAGTGCTTGCTATTAGGTCTGAGCAGGTGCTGGGCTGTAGGATGCTTTTTCAGTGCTTAGGTTGAGAGTTAGACTAGATTCAAGGGAAAAACTGAAGAGGAGACTTAGTGGAGCCAGGAAGAATTTAATCGTAGCGAATCGGCGCTGCCAGGTGTGCAAAACTGTACAAACATGTTTTTTATAGTAGGGAAATGAAAGAGATAGAAATTAGCCCAAAATGGCCAATAAACTACTAACTTCTGGGCTAAAACCACTACTCCAGGGACAGATAGGTTGCTCAAAGCTCCCCTCTCTCACAGGTGAACAGAGAAACTGCCTTCTATCCAAGTAAGGTATGGGCAACTCAGAAACTAGTATCACAGCCCTGAATTCAGCACTAGCCTAAAAACTGGACTATACTAGCTTAGAAATGTGGGAAACAAGGACTTTTTTTGTTTGTTTTTTTGAAAAGATAAGGCAAAAACAGTAAAAAATACACTTAAAACAGCTTTAAATGACTACAAACGATCAGAAAAGGCTATCGCACTTTAGTGTGTAGCCTAAAACAGTTAAACAAATTATTTAAGCAAAAAACTACTTTTTTTAAAGTGCAGGCAGTCAAATAAGTCCAATATGTGAAAAAAACAAGGTTTTAAATCACAATAAATGCTGGAAAATATGTGTTTAGACGGAAAACAGTTAAGTACAGCAAGAAAGTACAGAAAACTGATACTTAATCACTTAATCATTAGAAGACTTGTATCAGTTTAAGGCTTTCTAGTGCTACTCAGTAGGTTAGTTACAGGAAAGATGGGAAACAAGCACAGATGTGGTCTTTTAAACCAGAAAGTTGAAAGAGACGGACAAACTGTCCAAATGGTCAATAAACTACAATTTCTGGGCCAAGAACTACTCCTCACATGGTAGACAGGCTACCTAGTGCTTACTACTCCCACTGATAAGCTAGAAGGCTTTCCTCTAACACAGAAAGGCTTGCAGGGTTCAGAAGCTTAGCAACAGTCCTGGATACAGCAACTCTGTAGATGGACTAATCTAGTTACAGGAAAGGTGGGAAACAAGCGCAAATGTGGCTTTTAAACCAGAACGTTGAAAGAGATGGAAAAAAACTGCCCAAATGGCCAATTGCTACAATTTATGGGCCAGGAACCACTCCTCTTGTGGTAGATAGGCTACCTAATGCTTACGACACCCACTGATAAGCTAGAAGGCTTCCCTCCAACACAGAAAGGCTTGGCGGGCTCAGAAGCTTACAAATAGTCCTGGATACAGCAAATCTGTACCTGGACTAGACTAGTAACAGGAAAGGCAGGAAACAAGAGCAAACACAGGTTTTTAAATCAGAAGGTTGAAAAAGATGGAAAAGCTTCCCAAACGGCCAATAAACTATAATTTCAGGGCCTGAAACCACTCCTCCTGTGGTAGATAGGTTACCTAGTGCTTACCACTCCCACTGATAAGCTAGAAGGCTTCTCTCCAACACAGAAGGGCTTGGGGGGCTCAGAAGCTTACCAGCAGTCCTGGATACAGCAAATCTGTACCTGGACTACACTAGTTACAGGAAAGCCAGGGACCAAATGCAAAACAGGCTTTTAAACCAGAAAGTAGAAAGAGAATGAAAAACTGCCCAAACGGCCAATGAACTACAATTTCAGGGCCAAAACCCACTCTTCCCATGGTAGATAGGCTACCTAGTGCTTACCACTCCTATTAATAAGCTAGAAGGCTTCCCTCCAACACAGAAAGGCTTGGGGGGCTCAGAAGCTTACCAACAGTCCTGGATACAGCAAGTCTGTATCTGGACTTAAATAGTTACAGGAAAGGCAGGAAACAAGCTTAGAATTTATTTATTTATTTATTTTTACAGAAAAGCAGCTAAACAGCAGTAAATACAATTCAAATTGCAGTGCAGGCCAGCACACCCGAGTGTGTAGCAACACAATGGCAAATACAGTTCAAATAAATGCAATTAAATTAACAAATGACTAAAAAAACAAGTGTAGAAGGCAGTAAATTAGAAGGCTACTAACAAGCAGTAATAAGTGCAGAGTAAGAGCGACTGAGCAGATAGCAGCATGCACAACAGCAACTAAGACAGTTACAGTAAGAACAGCTGAATAAAAAAAAAAAAATATATATATATATATATATATATACATATATATATATATATATATATGTATATATATATATATATATATATATATATATATATATATGACATGGTTCATATGATCGACTGTTTATTTCAGTTCATTTGATCGACAGCGTTTTGGGGGCTTCACCCAATGTGGGAGGCTCTAACTATATATATCAACTCCAGGGTCACACAACATTGGGGAACAAATGCTTGTCGATCAAATGAACTTCATATATATATATATATATATATATATATATATATATATATATATATATATATATATATATTTAATTAATTAATTTATTTATTTATTTTAGGGAGGGAACAGAGCAGAATTAAGAGGCTACAGGGGTTGTCCTTCCCAAATGCTCTCTTTGTACACAGTAGAAGTGCTGAAATCAGAATATGATCTCACTGCACTCAGTTGAGTAAGCAAATGTGATGGGCCCAGAAGGAGTATCCAAATACAAATTTACAAGAGGGATGGGCAATTTCAAAGCCACCAACATTGACACCAAAACAAGAACAGGGACTGTGGGTGGGGAACTAACTGTAGAGAGACAGTCACAACTTCAGTTGAGTTAATATTCAGTGAGAAACACAAATAAATAAATTACAGTACTATATGAAAAAGAGCAGATAAAAGTGTACTTAAATGCACTTATACATCCAGTTGATTTCAGGTAAATGTTAGCTGGCCACAGCTCAGATATTAAGCAGAGATAACTCAAAATGTACCACTTATATAAGGCAGGACAGAATAACAGTCATGAGGTGAAACTACCCCCCACTGCTATCAATGGCTACACAGAAATTCTAACAAGTACTCTGTAGAGACACAGCCACAACTTCAGTTGAGTTAATATTCATTGAGAAACACAAATAAATAAATTAAATACGGTACTATATGAAAAAGAGCAGATAAAAGTGTACTTAAATTCACTTATATGTCCAGTTGTTTTCAGATAGATCTTAGCTGGCCAAAGCTCAGATAGATGTCCATATTCATTAAGGATATTTACACCTCCAGGCATAATGCATCCAAGATTATCAAAGTGCAACTAACTCTGGGCAAGACCACAATCCAAATTGTAACTTGCTACAGATCCCCCACCATGCCCCAAGATCCCCACTCCTCATATCTTGATACACTGGAAAATATTAGGGTGCAACCCAACACCCTAATAATGGGCTATTTCAACTACCCCACCATTAACTGAGAAAATTACTCATACCAAATCTTTTGCTCAAAGTTTTCTGAAATTCATAAATTCCAATGCCTTGGATCAACTTATCTACACCCCCAGTAGGGGCAGCAATATCCTAGACCTGGTCATTACCAACATGAGAGACCGGTGTTCCACACCAGAGATCAGTTCCTTGTTGGTCAGATTCGACCACAAGCTAATCAGCCTAGACATCCACATCCCTCCCCCACCCCCCATAAGGGAAACCACCATAAAAAATTTCTCCAAAGCCAACTTGCCAACTTCACACTTCTTAAGACAGAAGAACAAATGTTAAATAAATAAATAAAGTGGAAAACTTCACGGCACCCATGCAGATGGACAATAGAGGTATGACTGCTGAATCCGACACAAATGCACTTTATAAGCACTTACATAAGTGCATGATCATGCTATCCCTAACAGAACCAAGATGCTATCCTCCGAAAAAAGGAAGCCAGTCTGGTGGTCCCCTGCCATAAACAAACTCTACAACAGAAGAAAGAAACTGTTCCAAAAAATAGTAAAATCCCATGATTGGAGGAACTCCCTGGTCAGCCTCAGTAAAAAGCTGAGATCCCTCATAAAATACTCCAAAGCTAGTTACAAAAGCAAAATCACCACTGATTCTAAAGACAACCACAAAGCATTCTATAGCTATGTCAAGAATCTCAATGGCAAAAGTCAGATCTGCTCTGAGTTACAGCACAATGGCACTAAATATACAGTACCAACTGATATTGCCAATATCCTAGCAAATAGGTTCAGCACTAATTTTACCCCCCTCTTACCCCCTAAAAGGCCCATCTCTATACCGGAAAAATGCAAAAATCCTGTAATCAGGACTGCACAAGTAAAAAACACACTCTCCAAAGCCAAGAAGACAACATTCATGGGACCTGACAACATCCCAGGCTGCGTTCTACATGAACGACAGAATGAACTGTCACCCCACCTAAGCACCATGTTCAGTCATAGCCTCACATCAAGCTTTGTGCCCACTGAATGGTGCACAGTGATGGTTATCCCACTCCACAGAGGGAGAGCCACCAAGGACCCCGGGAACTACCGCCCCATTAGCCTAACGAGCCTGGTCTGCAAGGCCATGGAACATATCATCATGGAACTTATAAACAAAGATAATGGTAATCTCCAAACTCTGGACTCCACCCAGTACAGGTTTGTAAAAGGGAGATCATGTCTCCTAAACCTCTTAGACTTCTTTGAAGCAGTCACCAAAGCCTTAGACGAGGGTAAGGTGGTTCAAACAGCCTATCTAGATCTCGGCAATGCTTTTGACACCATCTCCCACTCTGGAATTATAGACAAACTCACTAAACTAGGTATAAATCCCTATTTCACAAGATGGGTTGTGAAGTGGTTCATGGAAGGAACCCACACTGTGAAAGTAGCAGACTCCAAATCTGACTTCAGACCAGTGACAAGTGGAGTATCACAGGGTTCAGTCCTGGATCCTCTTCTATTTGGTATTTATTTTTCTGAAGTACAGGCTAACACAGAAGGTCTTTGGTTAATGAAGTTCGCAGATGACTGCAAACTAGGAGCCATAACTGAAACTCCTAATGATGTGGACATCCTACAAAAGGGCCTCACTGAGACAGATGCCTGGTGTTAAAGCAACGGCCTCAAGCGCAATGCCAAAAAGTGCATTGTCATCCCCTTTGGCAAAAACTCTTTACCCATGAGCTACCACATAGGTGGTAGTCTACTTAACACCAAAAGTGTGATAAGAGACCTTGGGACACAGGTGGACAGTAGTCTCTCCTTTGATAATCACATCACCATAGTAGTCAGGAAATCCTTCTACTCATCTCAAAAGGTTTCTCATCCAGGAAAAAAAAGGTAATTGCTCCCCTCTACTCATCACTTATTAGACCCATGATAGAGTACAGCACCCCTTTTGGTATGTACCTCACAAGACATCTACAACAACTGGAAAGGCCACAGAAATACCTCACAAAGAGGATTATTGGCCTCAAACAGATGCCCTATGCAGACCTTCTCAAAAAAACTCCAGCGTTATTCCGTCACATATTGCCTACTCAGAGGCAATCTCTGCCTAACATACAAAGCTATGTCAAACCCAGAGCTGTTGGACATGCTCCACTTAAAGAAATCCCAATCCCTCTCAGCTACATGCTCTAGGGAGCTAAACCTTGTCACCACAATAAACAGAACATGCTGGAGGGATAGATTCCTGTCCCAGAGACTTCCCATACTCTGGAACAAACTCCTATCTATATAAATAGAAGCTCCTCATTAGCACTCTTCAAGAAAATTCTTGATGATTGGATGGTAAATAGGAAATTCACCCCAGGGATCACCTCTGTGGCTCTGCTCAACAGGGGCATAGGAAAATAATTTTCTTGGGTGGCGAAAGCCAGGGTACCTTTTTGGCTAGGCTTGTATAGGCCCTAGGGACGATAGCCTAGTACCTACCTATGAACCTATGAACCTATTGTGCAGAAAGCTGTGTGACATAGAAGTCTACTTGGTAGCTATGACAAATATGAAACCATTAAATATGCTTGACATTTAATAATTTATACACCATATAAGGCATGTTTTTACATACATGTTTCAGTTTCCCAGAATATCATGATGTATAGGTTCATAGGTTCATAGGTTGGTACTGGTCTATCTGCCCGAAGGCATATATTAGCCCAGCCACGTTGTGCGGTATTCACCGCCCCTTTAGTAGTTCCCTAGACCCTTGAACTAGCAGCTAGTACCCTTGGCCCCTATCTAGTAGTGCTGTTGGTGTGATCCCCGGTGTGAACTTTCTGTTACCCATCCACTCATCAAGGTACCTCTTGAAGAGTGATAGTGAGGGGCTCTGTCTTATGTAGATCAGGACCCCATTCCATAGTAAGGGAAGTCTCTGCGAAGAGAATCTATCCCTCCAGCATGTTCTATTCATTGTTGTGTTGAGGTTTATATCCCTGGAGCATGTAGCTTGAGTAGATTTGGTTTTGCTAAGATGGAGCATGTTCAACAATTCTGGGTTGGACATTGCTCTGTACGTTAGACAGAGATCGCCTCTGAGAAAGCAGTATGCAACAGAGAACAGTCTTAGCTTTTTCAATCGAGCTGCATAGGGCAACTGTTTGAGGCCAGTAATCCTCTTGGTTAGGTACCTCTGTGGTCTCTCCAGCTGCTGGAGATGTCTAGCCAGGTACATTCCAATTGGTGCATTGCACTCAATAATGTGTCTGATGAGGGAAGAGTAGAGGGGCACCATTACATCCTTAGATCTTGATGTGAACCCTTTTGTGATCAGATAGGTCACATAGAAGGATTTTCTAACCACTTTGGCAACATGGTTATCAAAGGAAAGCTGACTATCTACTTGGGTCCCTAGATCCCTTATTTCTTCTTCAGATTTCAGGGGATTACCTCCTACGTTGTAGTTTGTGGGTACTCTGTTTTTTCCAAGGGGGATTACTATGCATTTTTTTGCATTTAGCTTGAGACCATGGCTTTGACACCATGCATCAGTCTCATTTAGGCCCTTCTGGAGAATCTCCATGGCCAGAGACTCTATTATAGCACCCAGTTTACAGTCGTCCACAAACTTAGTCAGCCCCAGCCCTTCCGTGCTTGCCTGTACTTCTGAGAAGTATATGCCAAACAGGAGGGGCCCCAAGACATAGCCCTGAGGCACATCACTCATTACTGGTCTGGATTCAGACATAGATCCCGCTACTCTTACCTTATAGGATCTGTCTGAGAGCCAGTATGGAGAATACAGAGTAAATATGAATGCCTAGAAATGCAACTCCCAATATGTACACAAAACCATGGCTATATTTGCTTCTCCTCTTATCATGAGAACTTAGTGGATACAACAGCATGTGACCATGCCTGGGTAATGAGAACTCTTGTCATCTCCAGTGTCATATTATATGTGTGATTGAGTCAGTGCATGCCAGCACAACATAAGAATAAATCATTTATAGTTTATATAATAAAATAGCTTTGCTCATTTAGATGTAGTTCAGTGGCAGATATGGTACCCAAAAGGATCTGAAAATGGACACATAGGGAAATTCATCACTGTCATATTTGCAAGAGCATATGCACTGGTGAATGAAAACAACATCAGTCCTTCTTTTGATGAGCTTTGCAAAACCAGAAATTACTAGCTGCAGTCACACAGTACCAGTCTTTACTTCTAGGAATATAGACTGCAAAACCATATATATTATAATTAAGGATTTAGAATATTCCCTTCTAGGAGAAGTCTACATGGCATAGATAAAAATATGGATGCTCATCATATTGATCACTGCTGAAGTAGCATTAGTATATGGCTTATATCCTGTAAGGATATAACAGCTGGCTGGCTTTCAAAGCTTCAGGGCACCTTCCACATGCCCAAACCATCAGATAGCTTGAGCTGAGATGACTAATACATAAATGTGGATGCCATGCCCTTCTGAGCTTACCTGCCTTTGAAGAGTATGCTCCCCTGAGGCTTTCGAGGATCACCAGTTGGATTATACTGTTCCTTTGCTGGGCAGATAAGTCCCTTTGAGAAAAAAAAAAACTTCCATTTTATAAAACAGTTAATTTTATAATAACAATAAAAACTACCAAAAACTTGATATAAAATCATTAAACTAGTAAAAATAATGTTAAAAAACTGTGAACAATGAACATATTTAAACTTGAATATAATAAAAACAACATAAAAAACAAACAAACCGGTAAGCACTTTCATTCTGTACATAGAACTTCATCAGACCAAGTTGCTGATCAATAAAATCCATTTAAATAAAGTACTAAAATCACATGGCTACAAGTTAATGTGTTAACCCTTTCCTTTTTAATACAACTATGTAATTCTCCCAATCATTCATTCCCAGAGAACTACAAGCATTTAATTTAATCTGCCAACAATATTCCTTCCAATCAAGCTCATCCTCAGCATCCCATTTCAGGATCTTGATCTATAACTGAAAATCCAAAATTTACATCCTTAACATTTTTCAAATGATTCTGGTTCACATATTTGGCCAAAGCATTACTTAACTCCATTTTCTACTGCTCTAAGGTTTTCATACATTCTCATTGTGAACTCTCTAACAGTGCTGCCAATAAAAAAAGCAGGACAAAGTCCACATAAATCTATGTACACCACATACATAGAATTGCAGTTATATTTGTTATATAATTTAATTTTGTAACTTCTTCCAGTAAGCCAATTTTTTTTCACCAACTAAAATGTATTTACAAAAATTGCAGTTCATGCATTTGGACATTCCCTTCATCTTCTTTATTTTTTCTTTAACCAAATTATTCTTATAAAAATGTTCCTTTAAATTTTCCCCCACTTAGAGACAAAAGCTGGATTTTCCCCAATAATATTTTTTAAATCTTGGAAATTCATGATATCTCCAGTTGTTGGTCACATTTTCCTTTATTCTTTTCTCATCTACAGAATTTTCAAGTAGACAAGATAAAGAAAAATCTTTCTTTTCTTTAGGTATTACTTTCATTCTGCCAGTCGTATTATTATTATTCCTAGCTATATGGCTCCAACTCCTGCTTCTAATCACATCAGCCATAATATTATCAACCATTTTCCTAGGATAGTCTCTCTCCTGAAAACTAGATCTTAGAGCTTCACACTCCTTATAAAAATCCTGAGAATTATTAGTCAGCGTATTTACTCTTAAAAACTGGCCTTTTACAATATTCATTTTTAGCCCCAGGTTATACATACTATTAAAATATAAATAACTTTTACTTTGCACTTTTGTTTTATGAATTCTCACTTTTAACTTGTTGTCTGACTTATAAATAGTTAAATCTAAATAATTAATATTGTCCTTGTCTTTATTATATGTAAAACTGAAATACTCAGTAGCTTTATTTAAATGTGTCATAAAATCAACTAGAGCTTTTTTAGTGCACTTCCATAAAATAAATAAATCAATAAAATATTTACATATCACTATATAGTTAACAAATTCGATCTTATACATATATTCTTTTTCTCAGCCTGTCAAGAAGACATTGACATAACTGGGGGCCATGGCTGTCCCATCACCACCCCATTTGTTTGTCTATAAATTTTATTGTCAGACTCAAAAAAAGTTATATGCCAGAATTACATCTAAAATCTCTGTGAACAAACTAATCTGTTCTTTGGAAAAACAATCTGATGAATGCATCTCTCTGTCTAACATTTCTAATCCCGTCTCTTTCAGGATCACTGTATACAAAGATACAACATCAGCTGTTGCTAAAATCATGGAGTCATCTGCTGAAATACCAGTAATAAACTTGCAGAAATCAAAATAATCCTTAACATAATCACTTTTGCCAACTAACATCTGCAAGTGCTTCTCTGTATAAATTGCCATAGACTTTTGTCTCACTTCCTCTATTAGCTACTATTGGTCTAAAAGTAGGCTCATTTTAATTCTTATGAATCTTAGGTAAGCCAAAAAAAAACCAACCTAATTTGGGCTTCCAAATCCTAAAATATTCAGCAATATTAACACTGATGAGTCCTTCAAGTAATCAATCCTGTATACAAGAATCTATCATATAGTATGCACTTTTAACTTCTGACCAACTCACTTGTTTATAAAACTTTCCATCTTTTTATATTGTCTTTATTTATTTATTTTTTTTTTGTAGTACTAACTCACATCTAGAATAATCAGATCATTCCCTCTCTCACCCTTGGTAATATATAAACCTCTGTTTTGTTTTAATTCAACAAAAGCATATTTTTCTCATTTAGTCATGTTATAAAAAGGATAACTTGCTTTACTACTCAACAAATTTCTCACATCATTTTCACATGTCACTGAAACACTTCTAGCTCTGGTCTCAAAGGTTGTTAAAAACAGGTACAAGCTTTTTAAACAAGTCACATGTATTATCACTATTACCATTAAAATAACAGTTTAAGTTCAGCTTTTTGACATAATCTCTTAGAGAATTAACCTAAGAAATCAGGTCTGCTCTTGCTGAAGGCACAAAAAGATATAACCCATTTGCTAAGAACCTTGAGATGATGAGTATTAAAAACCACTCCTGATAAATTAACAAAAAGAATCAGTTACAGTACCTTTGTGGGGAAGAAAAGAACTCATTTCTTCTAAAAAAATAGTTTTTCACAAAGTTCTTATATCCTCGGGAAAAGTTCCGGTTCATATTCTGATTGTAACTTTTATATCAAAACTTCTTTCCCTTTTGATTTGAATTCTGGCACCGTGGAGTTTGAACTGCTATTTGTGCCCCAGTCCTTTTCCCAGTTAATCCAGCTTGATAAAGATCTACGTTTTGAATACCCTGTTTATGGCCACTTTGGTAGCTACACTGAAAATTCAGTTGCTGGCTGTTTGTATTAACAAAACTATTATGGGCTGGTTCCTTTACTACATATCTCAAATCTTGGACATCTCAAGAATTGCTTCTCATCCTTTTAGCTTTCCTCGTTCCTCCATCCATGCACAAAACATTCTTACTAGGATTACAATTTTCTTCATGTAATGACTCCTTAATAAAATCACCCATAACCTCAAGAGAGCCACAAAACTCTGCCCACTCAAAGTTCCTTCTTTCTTCATAGTCCCTCTTGTATCTGAGAAATTTCTTCATCTTTCACCTTTTTTGAATATCATTCAACATGGAAAACTTTTCTGTAGTTCTTTCAAGCTTAACCTCAAAGTTCTTCTTCAAGGTCAACCCCTTTAAATAATTATAAGAAGTGACTACTGAATTAAGACGTGCCAAAGTCCACTTGTTTCTTCGATCCACAAGTGAACATATTGTAAGCCAGTACTTTCTTTCAGGGCTCTCCATGCCTCTACCAAATCACAAGAGAGCCTATCACCTGCCAGCATTCGCAATACTCTCATCCCTCTCAGAACTCTGTTAACAGCCAGACAGGATTCAAATAAACAAAATGTCCCAAAGTATTTTCTTGATCTGAATCATATTTTTTCAAGTTCAATAAATTCAGCCACCAAATCTAGGGAACTCGTATCTGGAGCTCTCCCTTCATCAATAAAAGGATTATATTTAATTAACATGAAGATAGGAATTAGAACTTTAATAGGAACATTTGCAACCAGGTGGAGGATATCAATAGCCTGTGATATTGAGCTTTGGTTTATGGTAGGGTTACTTTTTAACATTTTGAGATAATGAACTCATTCTGATATCTGAGTGACATAATAACCTTGTATACATTTGAGGTCATCCTTTTACTACTAAAAAGTTTTTTCTTTAATGTTCAGGCTGCTGAAATGTCTTCCTCCGAGACCAGGGATGATCTA
Source organism: Protopterus annectens (assembly GCF_019279795.1). Classification (NCBI taxonomy): domain Eukaryota; kingdom Metazoa; phylum Chordata; order Ceratodontiformes; family Protopteridae; genus Protopterus; species Protopterus annectens. The sequence continues at coordinate 1,842,804,734 of NC_056739.1, forward strand.
GGTACTTTCCTGTTAACTCTCCCACTTATCCTTGTCTGATATAATAGTCTAGGAAGAATGTTCATCTTAATTACTGTGGTCTCTGGCCAAGAAAGAAGGAAAAAGTCTAGACCATCATTGATATCGTTTTGAAATCTTGACCAAATATCTGCCACCGTTATCTTGAGATAGTTATGGTTATTTTAGGAGAATTGTATACCCAAATAATGAAGCTGTTCTTGCAGATAATATTTTAATTGGGTCAGAGTCAGGAAGAGTAAAGTATATATTAAGGTCATCAGAGGAATTTTTTTAAGCTATAGATACTAGTGTGTGGAAAAAAGTGGCTTGTTTGAGAAGTATGAATAAAGGTTCCATATATACCAGATTGCTCAGGGATTATGCATTCTGACTAAACAATTTTGCAAAAAAACTGTTCATATCATCTTAATTCAGTGCACTCTTACCTACTCGCTTTGGCACCAATCCCAAACCCACTCTTCCTGGTAAACGTGATTCACCATTTACTGGCATCATTTTATCCTTCTGGGTCTCAATTTTCTCGACCAATCCATTGCCATTATCCAGCAAAACATCATCTGGCATAAAATGCCTAAAAAGAAATATTGTAACAGGCCAGGTTTTAAAAATAAGTGCTCTGGATGATGATGCTCAGCAATTTTATAAGCAGTAAACAATACAATGGAGCACTCCGGTGGGAAAAAAAAACACAATAAAAACACAATCCACCCTGGTCAACACTGCCACACCAACATGTAGAAAAAATCTTCCAGTCCTGAAAGTAGCAATAAAGTATTTATTCCACACAACAGTCCAATAAGTGCAGAATTGTAAAAGCCAGTATGATACACGATAATCCAATAAAAACAGGTCTGCAGTAGTCAATATGGTAAGTGCTTTTGTCCGCATAAATCCTGGACTTTATCAAATCAAGTGCTTCACCATCGTGACTGTGGGTTTTACGTTGGCAAAACTGAGAGAGCACTAGGTAAATGCATTTATGAACATCTGTATGCCATAGAAAACAAAAATATGAACAATTTCCTTTACAAACACACATTGAACTGTACTAGGCAGGTTAAGTTTAAGTTTGGTATTTTCAAAATTATTAATAAGGATCCCTGAGGAGGTGATTAGGGTAATAGGATTTGTAGTAGTGAGGTCAAATAGCAACTTAGGTTGGGAGCCATTTATCCACTGGGTATCAATGAACATGTTTTCTTGGTACCAGTTTTAAAGGATGCAACCTTAAATTTATAAAAAATGTTAGTATTTGACGTTGTTTATTGTTCTATTTTTTACTATTCTACTTTTCACATTACTTTTACTTTACTTTTATTGTCTATATATGTGTATTGTTTACATGTAACGTAAGGGTTAAAGGCTGTTTTAGCAATATTGATTAGTAGAACACTAATCAATTATATTATAAGCAGTGTGAAGATCTAAGATCTAGATTTCGTGAGAAAGGCTATCCTAGGAAAATGGTTGATTATGACTGATGTGATTAGAAGCAGGAGTCAGAGCCATGTAGCTAGGAATAATAATAATAATAATAATAATAATAATAATAATAATAATAATAATAATACAACTAGCAGAATGGAAGTAGTACTTAAAGAAAAGAAGTTTTTTTCTTTCTAATCTACTTTAAAATTCTGTAGATGAAAAAGGAATGAAGGGAATTATAACCAACAACTGGAGATTTCTTACAAATTTCCAGAATTTTAAAAATATTATTGGGGAAAATCCAGCCTTTGTCTTTAAGTGGAGCAGGAATTTAAAAGAGTAGTTTTATAAAAATAATTTGGTTAAAGAAAATTTAGAGCAGATGAAGGGAATGTATAAATGTATGAATTGCAATTTTTGTAAATACATTTTAGTTGGTGAAAAAAGTTGGCTTACTGGAAGAAATTATGAAATTAAATTGGGTCTATATTATAATATCGACTGTTTAATGAATCAAATGCATAAACATTGAACTTTATGCATCGAACCATTAAACAATCAAAATTTAATAAAAAAAAGATTCAAAACAAAAAAAAAACTAACGGGTGTAGGCAGGGGGGCACCCCTGCACTCCCCACACCCCCTGTTACTTAAATATACCAACTCCAACATCACGCTACAGTGCAGGAAAGGGAAATCTTCCCTTTCTGCACCATATTACATTAAAGTGTGATCTCGGAGTTGGTATATTTAAGTAGTGGGGGTGTGGGGGGTGCAGGGGGCTTGCACCCCTGCTTAAACCTGTTAGGGTAAGCATTTGAAGTTTTAATTTTTTTTTTCGAAGTTACAGAACTTCAACAATATGAACCATATTGTATTCGATGTTCCGCAACTTCGAGATTATAATATAGACCCAGTTAAATTATATACCAAATACAACTGCAGATCTAAGTTTGTGGTGTAGATATTTTTATGTAGACTTTATCCTGCTTTTTACATTGTCAGAACTGTTATAAATTTCAATATGATAATGTATGAGCACCTTAGAGCAGTAAAAAATGGATTTAAGTAATGCTTTAGCTAAAAAGTGAAACAGAGTCATTTAAAAAATGTTAAAGAAGTAAATTTTAGATTTTCAGTTATAGATCAAATTCATAATTTTAATATGAAATGGGATGCTGAGGATGAACTTGATTGTATGAATATTGTTGGCAAATTAAATTAAATACATGTAGTTCTTTGGGAATGAATGATAGGGAGAACTACAACGCTATAGCACAAAGGTCAAAGGTAAGGTTTAACTCATTAACTTGCAGTTATGTGATTTTACATACTTTATTTGAATGCATTTTATTGATCAGTAACTTGGTCTGATGAAGCTCTATATAGAGAATGAAAGTGCTTACCGTTTTAACAAGGAGACCTGGTGGTGGAATGAAGAAGTAAAGGACAGTATACAGAGAAAGAGGTTGGCGAAGAAGAAGTGGGATTGTCAAACAGATGAAGAAAGTAGACTAGAGTATAAGGAGATGAGGTGCATGACAAAGAGAGAGGTAATGAAGGCTAAGGATAAGGCATATGAAGAGTTGTATAAAAGGTGGGACAGTAAGGAGAGAGAAAAGGACCTGTACCGATTGGATAGACAGAGGGACCGAGCTAGTAAAGATGTGCAGCAGATAAGGGTGATAAAGGATAATGAGGGAAACGTACTCACAAGCGAGGAGAGTGTGTTGAGCAGATGGAAAGAGTACTTTAAGGGCTTGATGAATGAAGAGAATGAGAGGGAGAGAAGGTTGGATGATGTGCGGATAGTGAATCATGAAGTGCAGTGGATTAGCAAGGAGGAAGTAAAGATAGCTATGAAGAGGATGAAGAACGGAAAGGCTGTTGGTCCAAATGACATACCTTTGGAAACATGGAGGTGTTTAGGTGAAATGTCTGTGGAGTTTGTAACTTGATTGTTTAATGAAATCTTGGAAAGTGAGAGGATGCCTGAGGAATGGAGAAAAAGTGTTTTGGTACCGATTTTTAAGAATAAGGGTGATGTGCAGAGCTGTAGTAACTACAGAGGGACTAAACTGATCAGTCACATCATGAAGTTATGGGAAAGAGTAGTGGAAGCTAGGTTAAGAAGGGAGGTGAAGATTAGTGACCAGCAGTATGGTTTCATGCCAGGAAAGAGCACTACAGATGCGATGTTTGCCCTGAGAGTGTTGATGGAAAAGTACAGAGAAAGTCAGAAGGAGTTGCATTGTGTCTTTGTGGATTTAGAGAAAGCATATGACAGGGTGCCTAGAGAGGAGTTGTGGTATTGTATGAGGAAGTTGGGAGTGTCAGAGAAGTATGTAAGAATGGTACAGGATATGTACAAGGGTAGTGTGACAGCAGTGAGGTCTGCGGTGACCATTCAAACATTTACTGCTTTGGTAAGTTTACTTACACAAATATACTTTTTCATTTCTGGTGAAAAACTACATGAATCCATTAAATGCAGTTAACCTGTTTGAAGCAATTTAATTTTCTTTCTTAATAACAGAACTGACAAACACTGAAGTTATCATACTTGAGAGATGCAACACAGTGCCACTTCCAGAAGGAGTTGTTGAATAACAGGTATCTGGTTTGAATTTACTTTATTAATAGAGTATGAAAAGTTTGGAAACAGAATAGAAATAAGTCAAATAATCAGAAATTCAATCACTTGCAATGTCAATAAGTTTGTCAGTAGTACTCACGTTGCACCCATCACACACAATTCAAAGCAGACACATAGACGCACATATGCTGAGATATTTAAATGTAACCTTCTTAAACCGCAAAGACCTCCTAGATGAAGTATGTATAAAAAAATACCCTCAGCAACCATACATGCACTCTTTCAAAACAACACCTATATCAACACAAACAGCAGCATCTCATGGAGCCTCCACTTCTAAGCCCATAAGGCAAACCACTACAGAATCCAACATTCTAGTTATTGGAGACTCCATTGTAAGACACACAGATGTTCCTCTCACCAGGATGAGTAAATTGAAAGTCACGGTCAGTTGCTTATCAGGGGCCAGGATCCGCCAGATTATGCAAGCGCTCAGGTAATTGGACAAGAAGTACCAATATCACTCAGTCATAGTCCATGTGGGTGTAAATGACCTGAGATGTACCTCCCTAGACTATATGAAGAGAGACATCATGGAGCTCTTGAAATATGTATCCCAGGCTGGTATGAGCTGAGCAGCATTTTACCTTCTCCAAGGAAGATGCCACAATATGAACAAAAGATGATTGAGTTTAATAATTGGCTTAGTTTCTGGTGTAATTCTAAGAGGGTCCAATATTTGTCAGCATGAAAGGAGATGGGCAACAGACCACACTGCTTTGCCAGGGATGGTCTGCACCTCTTACCTCTAGGTTTTAAATTTTAGCTAAAACATTTTCCTCACACATAGTGCCTTTTTTAGGCAATGCCAAACTGAAAAGATGTCCAACATAGCAAATCAAAACCAATAAAATCTAATTACTGCTCAATGCTAGAAGTGTAACAAAAAAACTCTTCTACCTAGAAGCTCTCTTCACCTTATATAATGCTGACATCTGTGGAGTCACTGAGACATGGTTTAAAGCTGTGGAGAGCACATCAACAGTGGAAAGTTATAAGGACTTCCACAAATTTAGACCAGCTACTACACAGACAGTGACTAAAGGTGGGAGTGTCTTGATGTACATCAAAAATAAATATACCTCAAGGTCAAACAGGACAATGCACTTGAGCTTCTCCATGTTCAAATGACCATATGCAAAATCCAGTACCACTTTCTTGAAAGCTATATGCCCCCATCTATGACTCAGGAATCCCATACAAAGTATTTAAACTTATTGGAAACACTCACCATCTAACCCAATATTATATTCATGGGTGATTTTAACTTACTATTAACTGGGAATCATGTAAAACACCAAAGGTACAGGGATAGAGATTCCTGGATTTTGTAAACACAAACTCCCTGGTAAGGTCAGACTACAAAATGGTCTCCTTTGAAGCAAAAATAAAACCTGTAGCCCTATCTAAACTTGGAATATTTAGGAACTGCTCTAAGATTAACCTCCTACTATTAAGTGATAACCTGGCAAAATTTCAAGCCCCCATAAAGCCCAAGAATGCTGCTGCCTATGCAGACCTACTCACAGAAACCCTATATAAGCATCTTAATAGATGTGTAAAGGAAGCTCGACCCATGAGGAAGAAGTACATAACTAACACAAAAACTAGCTACTATGGTGGAATCACAACATCAATAGTCTATATAACACAAGGAAGACATTCATGTCAAAATTCAGGAGGTGCAGCACCCAGCAGGATAAAGGCACTCCCATCAAACTAAACAAACAACTCATAGGACAAATAACATCTACCAAGGCCAAATGTGGCCTCCCAGGCCAAGGACAACCACAAGGCATTCTTTAGCAATGTCTGCAACCACAAAGGCAAAACATTACTGTGTACAGAACTCATTATAAATGGAGCCACCTATACTGAGCCTGAAAATATAGCAAACTACTTTCTGACAAATTCAGCTCCAACTTTACCCCTCTCTCCCCCCATCAACCTTCCATCAGGAAATGCCATCAAATATAAGTCCCACTGCTATAACTAGGGGACAGGTCCTTAATGCTCTCTCTAAGGCCAAGAAGACTGCATCAATAGGTCCTAACAATATCCCAGGATGCATTCTAAACAGCATGAAACATGATCTATCAGGCCTTCTGGAATTGCTATTTAACTGTAGCCTCCAAACAGGCTTCGTACCTCATGAATGGAGAACAGCAACAGTCAACCCTCTGTACAACGTGGTCCATCTACAGACCCTGGAAACTACAGACCAGTAAGTCACACTAGTGTCATATGCAAAGCCATGGAAAGAATTATCATGGAAATGATCAATAATGACATAGGAAACCTCCAGACACTGGACACAACCCAACTTTTGGCAGGTCATGCCTATTCAACCTGGAGGACTTCTTTGAGAAGGTCACCAAAGCAATGGATGAGTGCAATACAGTTCACAGTGTATACCTTAACCTGGCCAAGGTATTTGATACAATCCCCCACTCAGGCAATGTTGACAAACTTAAGAGGTTAGGTACAAACCCTTATGTAACCAGGTGGATAGCGAGCTGGCTCACGGACAAGACACAGGAAGCTAGAATTGTGGAGCCCACCTTTACAATGAGCCAGGTCACAAGCAGAGTCTCTCAGGGATCAGTCCTGAGACTTCTCCTTTTTGACATTTGCTGCTCTGAAGTCAATGCCAACATCAGTGGACTCTGGCCGAATAGATTTACAGATGATTGCAAATTAGGAGCTGTCACTGAATTACCCACCAACACAAATGTTCTCCAGTAACGTCTGACACAAACAAACAACTGGTGACAGAGCACTGGACTAAAACTAGATGCCAAGAAATGCATAATAGTATCCTTTGGGAAGTCATCCACCCCTGTTAGCTATCATATTGACAACACACCCTTAATAGTTGTAGTCAGGGAAATGGGGACACACATAGACAGTAATCTAGCCTTTGACCATCACGTGTCTACAATAGCAAAGAAACCATTCTATGTTGAGCAAGTTATATATAAAGGTATGAAATCTAGGTTCAAGGAAGTAATTGTTCTGCTGTATTTGGCATTCATTAGACTTATCATTGAGTAGATTGCCCCCTTTGGGGTGTACCTAATGAGGTATATCCAACAATTGGACCTTCCACAGAGATTCCTTACTAAAAGAATACTGGGTATAAGTAACATGTCCTGTGCAGAACACCTCAATGCCCTATTCCTGTATTCTGTCTCCTACAGGTTGTTAAGGGGAGATCTATGCTTGACATACAAGGCATTATCAGACCCAACTCTAATGGACCTCCTGCATATCCACAAAATAAGCAGCACTAGAATTACCCATTAAAAAGACTTAAACCTTGATGATGATATAAAAAGGACCTTGCGATCATTAGCCTAGTAAACACCTTTGAACCTATAAAATGCTCCCCATTTTTAACCCTAAATACACAGGTCAATCTTCTTTTTCTCTTCCCTGCCATCCATCCCTGCCATCCATCCCTTAACTAGCTCCTAGAAGGGGATAATGTTGTTTTCTTTCTATCACATTCCATAGCCGAAACAATTCCAAAATCCTTAAACCATATTTATTGCAATTAAAAGAACTGACTTTAGTCAGACCTGTATTAGGAGGAAAAAAAGAATATGATCACAAACTTAGAAAATACAGATGCACGTCAACTGACAATGCAAGATAATAATGCAGAGAACAGCAGTCAATCCAACAACAAAGGAAAATAAAAATAAACACAGAATTAAAACCCAATAACACACACGCACAGGCACACACACACACACACACACACACACACACACACACACACACACACACACACACACACACACACACACACACACACACACACACACACACACCTTTAATATACAAAGTTCTTTTATGTGTGATGCCTAGTCCCTGGACACCAGAATGTGAGATGTTTGCCCTCTCACCCTCCCCGGCTTATATAAACCATGATACTTATTTACTGACACCAAAGTCATACTAACCCCTTAGAAAGGTACTTCCTTCTACAATACATATGATATATCTCGACCAGATCTAGCATTTACAATAATCAATCTGAGCTGTATTTGTCCATATATTGTCATCTGTGTTATCTTTAAATATGGCTCAATAAGACATCATGCTGATGATAATATCAAACAGGAGCTGATCTAAGTCGTCAGCCAGTACCTTTGTCATGATTTTAATATTCATATCAAACAGCATTGTTGGTAGATAACCTCAGTGGTCCTAAGTATCCTATCTCCATCACTGGTAGTATTAGATCTATAGCTGACAATTAACGCAACATTTATCAACATAAGACACACCTAACAAAAATCATTGCAAATAACAAGTAGCAAAATCACATTTAAACAAAACTATATACCATCAAAATTAGTATAGTTATACTTCAATAATGTCAATGCAAATGTACAATGCACTGACATATAAATATTAAAGACAAGTAAACACAAAATGTCCAACTATAATAACAAAAATAAATTCCTATATTAAAAGAAGTGCTCAATGAAATCATCAAAACACCAGGACTACTGAGACACTTAGGGAAAAAAAAAAGATTCAAAATAAGTATCTCTTTGCTCATAAAAAACATAGCTATAGGTAGATATGATATTGTATATATAGATACATAGATATAATAGATATACTTAATTTTGTTCTAATGCTGTTTTTCTTGACAACTGTGTGATATCATACAATATTCAAGGAAGTCAAATATGCCCTTTCCCACCTATTGTGTGATTTCAGAGATAGTATATATAATAAAGAGGGTGTGTGGGGGATTGCCCTCATGCAAAAAAAAAATATATATGTTTTTTTACCTTTTATTTATTTATTTTTCATGTGACAAAGCTGCTGCACAATTCAAGTTTAGCAGCATGTCTACATTTGGAATATTAATGTTTTATGGCTGATGTGAATGTCAACATTTGTGTCATTTGATGATATTCCATGGACCTAAAATACAAAATAATATAATATAATATAATATAATATAATATATGCGTATGCATAAAATCTGTCCCATGTCATTATTTTTTATCAAAACAAGCAATAACCAAACACAGAAACACAAAAACTTCCACGGGAAGCCAATAATGCCTGAATCCGTGAGGCCACAAAAGTCCAAGTCACACAGACAAAATTATAAACAAATAAATTATTTAATAGAACAAAATAGATACAGAAGTAAACATACTAAAATAGCCTGTGGTGCCTTGTATTTTTGGAATTCCCAAAATACATAAGAGCACCACTGATGCACCTCCACCTATGAGGCACATAGCGAATGGAAGCAAGTCAAAAATCCACCCCCTTGGAAAGTATATTGATTGGAAATTAAAGAAGACTTTGGAACCCTTTGACCACCTTTGTCGAGACTCTTAGGACTTTTTGTTAAAGATCAAAAATCTGGGTTTTTCTAATACTGTTGTTTCTCTTACCACGGATGTGGTTGAGTTATTCAATGTGATCCCCATTCCTTAGCTTTAGAATAGTTTTATGAATATTTGTGTGAATCTACCAGTATAGGAAATAATGATATTAATGTGTTGGTATCCTGTATGGAAATAGTTTTAAAAAATAACTTCATGTTTTTTGAGGGGCAATTTTCCATCGGGTAACAGGCGTAGCCATGATGGCTGCATGTGCCCTAACATTTGTCAACATTGTTCTACTCCAGAGGGAAAAACAGTTTTTGTTCAAAGATTTTTTCCAATTAAGCCCTGGAAAATATATCTCCATTTTTTTTGGATGATATATTTATTATGTGGGATAGATCTGATAGTGAAATTGTTGGCTTTATTGAATTCCTGAATACCACAACATCCTTCTTAAAGTTTACCTATTCTATATAACCTTGATAGTATAAATTACCTGGATGTCAAACTTTTTAAAACTATTCTGAAAAATGTTTTGTTAGTACAATTTATAGAAAATCTACATACTGTAATAGTCTACTGCATATTGAAAGCAACCATCCTTTACATCAAAAATTTGGTATTGTTAAGGGCCAATATATTCTATTGTCCAGAATGGTTTCAGATGATGATGAATTTAAAAAGTAAAGCTTCAAATTGGATGAAATGTTTTATGCAAGGGGTTACCCTGAAAATATGGTTTCTAAAGTTATGATAGAGGTGACGGATAGAAACGAGAAAGGGGAGATTTACCCCTAATTAGATCCACCTATAATACGCTATCTGAAATGGTTAGATACCAAAATAATCAGTCAATTGGTCATCATCCTGCTTTTGTTACTGAAGGATGGTTGGAGGACTCTTATTAGAAATTTGTTGACCAAAAACTGAGTAGTTGTTCCTGTTTTAGTGATGTTTTGGAAAAAAATAGGAAATAAACCAGTAGTGGTTTATAAGAGAGGTAAAAGTATGAGTGATTTTTTAGAGCAACACTCTGATTACCAAGGCCCTTTATATAGTAATAAAAGCCTGGTACATACAAATGTGGCTTTTGCAGACAATGTAAGTATGTTTTAGTGGGCAAACAAATTGTGGCCAATAGAAGAACTATAAAAACTACATTTTTTGTAATTGTAATACCCAGGGGGGTGATATATATATATATATAGCACTTTGCCAGACATGTAAACATTTTTATGTGGGTAAAACACAAAGAAGATTCAGGGAAAGAATATATGAACATTAGTAAGAAGAACTCAAAAAATGCCTTGGCTAAGCAATTAATGCTTTATCCTGAACATGGATTTTTATTTTTTGTAGCGGATCATATTGTGAATAATCCAAGGGGGGAGGGGCTGTGAAAAGATCTTATAGAGGAAAGGGAGTTGCGGTGGCAACTCAAATTGAATGCCATGACCCCCCACCCCCGGGTTTAAATGATCGCATTTCAATCAGTAGTGTTCTCAAGTTGAAGTCATACAAAGTTTAGGTCTGAAAAGTGTTATTATATTCAGGCATTTTACACATCCATGCATTTATAATTTATTTATGTTTTATAGTTTAAGAGTACTGAATGTTTAATTGATGCTATTTTTTGACTGGATTGGATGATTGAGCGCTCACTGTCATATGATTAGGATGGGTTAGATATAAAAACGATGTATGTAGCATGGTTTAGTGATTCTGATGAAGTCTATGGTTATAGGTGAAAGTACTTAATCCTGTATCTATTTTGTTCTATTAAATCATTTTTTGTTTATAATTTTGTCTCTGTAAATTGGACTTTTTGGCCACATGGATTCTGTCATTATTTTTTATGTTGCTGTTATTTGGCTCCATGTTCACTATCAAACTTCCACTAAATGAACTAGAATCCATTCTTTCCAATATACTGGGTATCTAAAGAATGGAGGTGACAGCTATCTGGAAGAGCCATCATTCAGGCAGCTCTTTCGTTCTTTTGTTCTTTTACTGGCACCCTGCAATGCAAGTATATGGTATAGAACCTAACAGCCCTTCATGGGTGAGGAATCAGGGACATGCATCACTGTAGGAGTCACAGTTCCCTCCTATTGTCAGCCCCTGCTTCTACACATCTGCAGTGAGAGCTACTGTGCTCAGGGCTTGGTGGTTGAATGCCTGGATCTAGGGCCATTCTTGCATCAATGCCACTCTGTCAAACTATTGTGCTTTCTAATGGTCCTGGTTCAGCCTCCCAGAATAGGCACTCCCATCCTCCCAACATCAGCTCCAACAAATATCCATACCAGCATTCAAGATCTCATAGCATTATTATTAAATACATTACTTTCCATGTGCAACTTGCACTGTATAGTTCAAAGCAAAGTACTGTCAACACCCAATACAATATAACTGAACAACAGTAAATATACATTCTACAGACATTGGCACTTTCAGTGGTAACTCTACCTATTATAAACTAATTCACCCAAACCTTATCAGTGAATGGGCTTACTGATATGTGCAGGTGCAGCAGGTAGAAGATTGCTACAAAACATGCAGAGTCACACACCTAGCACCGTGTAAGTAGTTTGTACCAGAGCATAGTGATGCTACATTTATTTATTTTACATTTGTTCACTGGGATAGTGCAACTGGATACATGTCCATTTTCAGCGGAGGTCCGGGGAGAAAAGCTCCACATAGACAAACTTACATAGATTACACAGAAGTTAGCAAACAATTATACAAACAAAGTGATTATTTACAATGGCTTAGTAGTGTTCTCTAGTAGGGACTCACAATTCTCATGGACAGACACAATTAAAAGTAAGAGACATCAGATTGGAAGCAGAGCTTGGTGACATAGTTATAAGTTATGATAATTACAGAATATGCTTTTAGTTTATAACTTAATTAAGGCTGGTACATGGGCATAGCCAATTCACTTTGAGATACTGCATGAGTTTTTTTTTTTTTAAGAGACTTTTGGAGGATTTTAGGGTTATATAGTTTGGCAACGAATTCCAGGTTTTGCCAATGAAGTTGACAAACAGGGATTCACCAACAGAGTTATTAGCTTTGTGGGTTTGGACCAGTAGTTTATCAGCTGACCGTAGGGATCTTAGGTTGCTATATGGCTTAATAATATTTTTTTAAGTGAGGGGGTATCCTCAGGGTGGTAATTAATTTTGTGCGCTATTAAGAGTTGATTGAATTGAATTAAGCTGGGCAGTTTTAGCAACTCTAGTTGATGTTCTTCATCTCACATTGCTGCAGTCCTTACACTAGGGTAGTCCGCTGTCCCTGTCCGTCCGAATAATATCAAAAAGGGGCTGACGGGTCAAGGGGTGCATTAGAGACACATCAGGACGCCAGGGTTCTGTTGGCAAATTGGATTGATGGTGTGGTTGGATCTCTTGAGTTGCAGGAAGTTCTTGGTATCAGGAGACTGTGGCCTTCTCTGTAGGAATTCTCATTGCCCTTTCTTGCATTTTCTCTGCATTGCCCTTTGGCTTATCCACTGCGCCCAGAGTGTTCACTTAAAAGTCCTGGCCCAGTGATAGCTCAGATCTACAGATATTTGATAATTGGCCTGATTTCTTGACGATTGCTCAAGGAGCTTCTTCATCATTTGGACGAGCCATCAGCAGCAATATGAGATAGCTGGGCTAAGATCTGTGGGCAGAAATAAAGTCAAGTAGTCCAGTCTAGTACCCCACATGTGCTTTCTGGGTGTGAGACTGAATGTGATCCCAGATGGCTTTTTTGACCCCGGACAAACAAAAAAATCTTTCTTACTTTTCATCAATTGTCCTCATCAGTCATCTCACTCTGAGGACAGTCCCTTCAGCCCTTGGGGGTCTGTTCATGGCATCTCTATGCTTTCAATGCCAAATAGTGCAAAAACTGAAGAAGCTACAATGGTATCAAAAAAAATGTATGGACAGCACTGCCAGGATTTGGACACTGTCATTCAAATAATACCTTGCATTCATGGAACAACATTTCCAGATATCAACTTGAAATATCATGCTAGGTCCAGCATTGCATTACTATTAATGATTTATTTCTCCCAGGGCAGGTGCGAACACACATTCTAACACAACACACACAACTGTCATCATCAACATCAACGACACATCTCTTATCCTCTGCATGGCAATGCAGGATTTTTTTGTGGCTCTTACAGCTGTTTTACAAATAAGCTAGGCAGGGGTTTCTGCCGAGCACAGAACCTTAGCAGATGTGTTGAGCAGATTTAATTATGGATCCCCACGAGTGGAAATCCAAAACCACCAGCCTCAAAGTTTTGTACCTAAAAGGTTTCATCCCACAGCTTGAAAGTGGATGCTCTTCTTGGTACTACTAAATGAGTCATGATTTTCCAGATTTCAGATTTTTTTGAGGCCAGATTGGAGAAGATACAGGGATGGCACCCCTGACTGAGAAGCCTGGTGCCTTGCCTGGACAGTCATTCTTTCACATGTTTGCACCTGTTGTCTGCTCAGGACAATCTCAAAACCAATTTTTGAACCCTGGTGGGCCTCCAATAGCCTGGCACCATTTGTTTCCAAAAGTTTTGGAAGCTGTTTCCACAGCAAGTTTGAAAGCTAGTAGGAGCTAGTACAAAAGAGACATGAATTTTGTTAGCATAAAAAAGAGATTTTTCTTTTGAGCCTAATTTAAAGGTGGCTTTTGAGCCTAATTTAAGTAGGGCTCTTCAGTATCTTACTGATTCTTCTACTGGACAAAGGTCCTCTTCTATTAAGGTTCATGCATGAGCAATTGATCACCACCATTTCAGGACCATCCTTTTGTTTTTTCTTAGAGGGGGCAGAATATAAAAGACCCCATGTAGACAGTACTCCCCCTGCTTGGGCCTCCCTCTTTGTGTTTGAGCTCCCAATTTCCTGTTGGAGAGCCTGCCAGCTACTACCGAGTTGAAATTTTTGAAATTTTTATCATGGAGACTGCTTTTTGTTGGCCTCTACCTCTGCAAGAAGGGTTTCTGAGTTGCAGGCCCTTATGGCGGTTGAGCCTTCTTAATTTAAGGATAGATAGGGTATCTTCACTAATCCTTATGCAAAATAAAAGGGAAAAAGAAAGATTTTACTTTTAGATGTACACAGGCAGGCAGCGATATTATTATGGACAGAACTAAAAGGTTTTCAGGCAGTCTCAGCAGTTTTTTGTTTCATGCTTGGGTTCTCAAAGGCAAGCCTGTGTCAAAACAAACTATTTCTAAGGAGGGTCTTTCGGATATCTAAGATCGGTCACCGAGTTCATGACGCCGGTACCCTGGCGTCTGATGTGTGTCAGTCCTTGACTTGACGTCATCCGCTTTATACTTTGACGCACGGCCCACCGAGGGCGGGCCGACCGAGTGTGGCGTGTAGGACTGCAGCAATGTGGATCTTTGAACATCTACATTTATGGTAGGTACAAAACTGTACTTTTAAGGTTCTTGCAGTGGTGGGTTCTATAGGTGGAGCCAGTGGCAAATCTGGCAATATGATTGTAGCTATGGGACAGCTTACCTAGTTCGTATTTGTTGAGGTTTGAGAGTACAGACGAGGCATATAAAAGAGTAGAGAGTAGGTGTGATTGGGCGATTGCAGTCCTAGCCAGTGGGGTTAAAAATGTCTTGTTTCTATACAGTGATCCAAGCTTTTTGTTGATGTTCTGTATGGTTTTGTTGAGCTGTAGGTCAAATTTGACATTATTGTCTACGATAACCCCTAGCAGTTTGGTGCGATTATCTGGGGAAAAAGTGGTACCATTGTTAGATGTGACAGAGAATGAAAGTGTGGTGGATCTACTAGTGTGGGAGAAGAGTAGAAGTTTAGTTTTATTGGGGTTGATGTTGGTTGGTGTGCCAGTTCTCAATAGTGTTAAATGTATTTTGTGTTAAGGTTTGCAGTTTTTATGGGGAGGTGGCTGAGCAGATCAGAGTGGAATCATCTGCATATTGAATGCAGGTAGCTTTAGGGATAGCAGTGTGAAGGTTGCTGATAAAAATAGAGAAGAGTAGTGGACCTAGTATGGACCCTTGAGGGACACCAAGTGTGAGAGATAGCTGGCTGGAGAGTTTACTCTGCCATAGTACCACCTGTTGTCTATCAGTCAGGTAGTACTGGAACCACTGGATAGCAGGCTTGTTGAGGGAAATAGATTTTAGTGAAAGAATGAGAAGTTCATGGTTGACCATGTCAAAGGCTTTTGATAGGTCAAGAAAGAGGGCAGATGTTAGCCTAATGTCATTTCTGTTTTGGTTTATGGCAGTAGCAAAGGAAAGGAGGGCTGAGGTGGTGCTGTGGTATGGCCTGAAACCATGCTGGGAGTTGGATAGTAAGTTATTCTGTGTAAGGTATTGCATTAGTTGCTTGTGTACACATTTCTCCATTATTTTGGCTAGTGGAGAAAGAATGGCAATGGGTCTATAGTTGGATATGTCTGAGGAGCTACCACCTTTATGGAGTGGGATGACCTGAGATATTTTCCAGAGGGAGGGGATAGCATTTTTGGATAAGGTTCTGTTGATGAGGATAGATATAGGATATGCAATAGCATATGCAGCTATTTGTAGGTACTCTGCAGGAGGAGGTCAGCAGTGAGGGTGGTAGGTTTTAGTTTTTTTAGAAGTGTTTTAATAAAACTAGTGGATATTGGTTAGAAGCTAAATTTGGGGTGATTATTGGGTAGATTAGGCATGTGGTTTAAGTTAGAGGGGGTTAGTTGATTTGCTAGGGATTGGATTGTTTCAATGAAAAAGTTATTAAAGGCACTAGCTACGGTCTCTGGGGAACTATGGGTGTAGTTAGCCGGGGTTGGGGTGGTAGAATGACCTGGACAAAATAATTGATTTAAGCCTGCCCAGAACTTTTGAGGGTTGTTATAGTGCTTTTGTAGGAGAGTTTGGTAAAAGCTTTTTTTTTATCCATTAAAACAGATTTTTTTGTATCATTCCTGAGCTGATGATACTTCAGATGGTCAAGTGGGGCTTTAGTGTTCCCCAGCTGGCCCAGGCTCTATTTCTAGTTTTGATTTTAGCTTTGGTATCTTTTGTGAGCCATGGTGCTGTATTTGATCTAGTTTTTTATTGTACGTGCTGGAGCATGGGAATCAAGGATACTAAGGAATTTAGTGTTAAAGTGATCTATGGCCTCTGATGTTAGATTATTTAGTTTTGACAAGTCAACTGCTTTTAATTCATTTTGGAATATAGCAGCATCAAACTTTTTCCTGTTTCTAACTGTTTTATATTTGGGCTTGTGAGGGTTTCCTGCCTTATGTTTTATGATATAGGTTAGACAATGCTCACTGAGGTCATCAGGGAGAACACCAGCTGTATACAGTTGGGGTTGGTTATTAACCAGGATCCAGTCTAGGATACTTTCCCTGTTGGTTGGTTTGTTTATCCTAGTGGGAGAGGTTATGGTCTGTTTAAACCCAGATAAGTTTATATGGCTGAGGGGGGGGGGGGGGGGGTCAGAGGAGCAGGGGCACCAGTTGGTGTTAAAATCACCAAAATCTTAGGTAGTGGATAACCAGTAAAGGAGATCTTCTAGGGTATTTGGGTTGTTGCCTGGTGGAATGTATGCACAGACAATGTTCAAGTGCTTGTTTTGGTTAATCTGTAACTTGGTTATGAGGAGTTCCACATTATTGAATTGGGGAGGTTAGTGTATTTTTGAAAAGGACTGCTATCCCACCTCCTTTCCTTGTAGCACAGTCTGACCAGTGAATATTGTGTCCTGGAGGTAGTATCTCATTGTCAGTAGTACTGGGTTTTAGCCAGGTTTCTGTAAGACACATAATGTCTGGGGAGTGGGTTGCTAAGAGGGCGTGTAGGTTGGGAATCTTTTTGTTAATACTTCTAATATTTAGTTGAAATGCTAAGAAGGAACTAGTGGGAGTTAAGCTGGGCTAAGTCACTGAAACTCAGCTTTTTAACAACATTCCCACTGTAGTGGCATATAAACAGAAGTTCTGTATTTATTTTAACTAACATACCATTTAAGCAAAAGCTAACTCAGCAGACTGTAAAACCCTAAAATATTTTCAGTATTCTACTCTGTAAATGGAGCAAATTCTACTATCCTCTGGATAATATAGAAGGTCAGCCTACTTGTTTCCCCTCCATTTCCAGCCTTGTAGCATTAGAAATCCTTAAGCAGTGCTGTGCCATGAATGCCTTATGATCACAGAATTCTTACTGAACACAAATTACCCTATTTGTGAGAGGTTCATATATTTAACAGATTTAGAGGCCTCACAACCCTGCCCAAAAAAAAAAAAACTGACTGCAAGCATTGAATTAATACACCACACTCTGTGTACCCAACCCTGACACTTAAACTGTCATATGTCTTGTTTGTTTGTGTCTTTCAGCTTTTCCCGGTTAGGGGTCACCACAGCGGAACTCCCGTCCGTCAATGATTGGCAGTAGATTTTTACGTACTGGCTTGCCGGGCCTAACGCACAACCTTCAACGAAGGAATGCCCATTCACGCATGTCGCCACATAGAAGACGCTCTAACTGAGAATCGAACGGGCAACGTCTAACTGTGAGGCGACAACGCTACCGCAGCACCACCACCGCATGTAAAATATCCTTAGTAACGCTCCTAGACCTACAAAAATTTAAAAATAAAACACCTCATTGTTTACAATCTCACCATACACAAAGAGTCACTGAGGGACTATAAATCTCAATTCTGGTACATCAGACCTCTCCACACAAAAAAATGTTTTAGTGATTGCTGACTCCATAGTAGGATACACTGAGTTCCCATTCATTAGTTCAGGTGGATGGAGGGTGACAGTGTGTTGTCTTTCAGATGCCAGGATAACAGATGTCTATAGGGCCCTTAGGACTCTAGCATCCCACAAATATAGCTTAGATAAGGTAGCTCTACATTTAGAGGTTAATGACTTGGGGCAAAAAATCCAGAAGGAGAAGAAGAGAGGGCTCTTGAGTTCACCGTGCAGGTCACAAATGCAGCAAGGCACACATACTAAGTGAGAGCCTTCACTTTCTTGAAATGATGCCTCGGTACAAAGAAAATATGGCTGACTTTAACAAGTGGCTAAATAATTTGTGATGTTATAGGGAGATCCAGCATGTGTCAGCATGGAATGAGATGCTTGATAGTTCTAGTTGCTTTGCAAAAGTTAGTTTATCCTCTCATTTAAATGCTTATGTGTACTGTCTAAAGTCCTTGCTGCCCACATAGTGCCTTTTATAGGCAAAGTCCAGCTAAAAAACACTCCAAAATAGCCAATATGTTAATACCAAACAGGATCTAATTAAGGTGCCACTGTTCAGTGTCAGAAGTCTCAACAAGTTGCCCCAATCTTGGGGTTGTCCTACATATGCAATCAGTGACACCTGGTTTACATGTCAGGAAACACTCCTTTCACACCTAAGGTTTGTGCCTACCATGTCCCTAGACCCAATGGCAACTGTGTTAATGTATCAATATTTATTAGAGACCATATTACCTCTTGACAGATTCCAACAGACTCACAAATAGAACGTTTTGAACTCCAAGTCACAGTAAATAACACTGTCAGTTCATCGCCTGCTACAGGACAACTTCCCTGCCTCCAGAAGGTCTTATCAGGTTCCTAAATATCCTGCATGAACTCCCTATGAATAAGAACTCTGTCATTCTAGGATACTTCAACAACCCTTCAGTAAAATGGAGTATCCATACTTCCAGTGAATTACATGCTCAGACATTTGTAGATCTACCAAATAAAATTTCTGCAGATCAGATTATTATTAACCTAACTAGAACACAAAATATTCTTGACCTGGTGCCTGCAAACATGGTATCATCATGAGCAACACCCCTATTAACCCCTTCAGTGGTTAAGTCTGATCTTAATTTAGTAAACTTCACCATCAAACTAAATAACCGCGCTGAAACCATTATATTGAAAATCAAATACTTCAAATGCACAGATCTCCTTAAATTCTATGATTAAGTCTCAAAATTCACTTATCCAAGACATCACCTTAGCAGACTGATTTATAGAGGAGTTTTATTCTATTTTAAATAAATATATAGAACTGACAGTCCCATCCAGGTATAGATATGATCAGATGTATAAAAGCAAACTGCCCTGGTGGTCTAGTGACATAAAATAAAATATAGAATAAAAGGAAAAAGCTCATTAGAATATGTAGCAGATTAAAATTTGTTAAAATCAAGGACAACATCAGGACTTTGACTAAGAAAAGAAAGAAAAAAGAAAATAAATGCTATTAGATCTACTAAAGCAGCCCATGAACTTAGGTTAGCATCTGCGGCCAAAGACAACTACAAATCCTTCTTTATTTATGTTAGGAAATTAAGAAACAACACTCAAAATGCACAGAGCTGATATTAAATGGCACAGCCCGCACAGACCCATGAAATATTGCCAAAAAAATAGCAAATAAATTTAAAGCAGATTTTACTCCTGAATTAACAACTCAAAGCCATTTAATCCTAGTATCTCTCAAGTCCCCCATCCTCACAAAGCAACATGTACTGAATTTGCTGCCCAAGATGAAGAAAACTTCCTCCTTGAAAACATACAATATACTTGGTTCTTTGCTGAAGACTGCTAAACATGCCATGGCACAACCACTCCAAAAACTATTTGAAATGAGCATAACTACAGACTCATTCTCAAAAGTATGACACACAGCACTGGTGAAGTTGCTCCGTGAGGTTGGCCCCACTACAAACCCCAGAAACTATAGACCCATCATAGAAAGGAAGGTTGTTTGCAAGGTTATGGAAGATATTATAAATTACTTAATAAACCTTAACATTAACAATCTTATCAAGCTAGATCTGCAGCAATATGGTATGTAAAATATAGGTTCTGTCTAATGAACCTGGTAAACATATTTAAAAGAGTAACACAAGTTGCTGAAAGCAGTCACACTCCACACACACTGTGTACCCTGATTTTGCCAAGGCATTTAAAACTGCCCCCTATGCTGGCATAAATAGTAAACTAAATACACTACAAATAGATCCCTATATGGTCATCAGATGAATAATCAATTGGCTAAAAGACAAAACCCACATAGTCAGATGAATAACCAGTTGGCTAAAAGACAGAACTCACATGCTGCATTTGGCAGGGGAAACTAAGACAATGTAAAGATACCAGCAGTGCTCTGCAGAGCTCAGTGCTGTAATCACTTTTATTGACCTAGAGGCTAAGAACCAAGACCTCTGGCTAAAAAGCCTGCAGATGACTGCAAACAGAGAGTCATTGTCAAATCTACTTCTTATGCAGAACCCCTCCAACAAGAACTTTGTAAATACATGATAAATCTTAAATAAAATGCTACAAATGCAGCTAGATAACCCACTCCCACATCATGTTGCATAGACAATGCCCCGCTTCAAAAAGAAAATGGAATTAACGACCTGAGATCCTGATCCTAGGTTGATAACTCTCTCTCCCTTGTTCATCATGGTGTAGCAACTGTCAGGAAGCCTTTCTACTTACAGCAGCTAATTGCCAAAGGGGTATCACCCAGATCTGTAAAGGTTATGGTCCCCGTATATTCAGCACTGATCAGGCCAATTATATCATACATTGCCATCTTTTGGATGTACCTCACCATATATACCAAAATGTTAGACAAACTCCAGAGATTCCTAACAAAGAGGGTTCCAGGCTTAAAACCCCTAGTCTACCAGTAAAGACTGGAAATATTCTCTGTATTCTCTGTGTTATTTGGGAGCTTCATTTTAAACCAATACCGCACTTTCTGGCTGTAAGGAATCCAGTGGTCAAAGATGCTAAACCTACTTCAGCAAATCAATAAAACAAGACGAAGAGACAAATTTGTTACTCAGCTTCCCCCTTCTCTGGAGATCAAACAGTGTGATACACTATCTTTCTTTACAGTGGAAGTGGATAATTGGATATATATTCACAAATTAATCTTTGAATTGACTGTTGTGGTCATCTTTGAGAGGTGAGATGTAATCTGAGGTGGGAATTGGCTAGGTTTAGCAATGATCACAAGACTCAGTTAGCCTTGAACCTCCCATAATCTAATTATCCTATGAGTAAAACTTCCATTTCCTAAAACAAAGGAAAGGAAAAAATAACATAAACTCATGCATATATAAGAAAAGGGTAACTGTAACCAAAAGCACATTTGCAAAATAAAACTTATATTAAAGAGGAAAACCCCGATGTATAGGTTCCACCCTAGACCCCCTTTACTTATATGTAATAACTCTATGGCTATATGACAATAACCAGTGTGAAACCCCTGATTACTTTCTAGCCAATACAACAAAAGTTCATTAAAATGTAAATCAGCACAAACATTTTAGTTGATTAGTCACTCAACAGATATAGGCCTGGAGTCATGAATGCCTGTTCAACATGTTAAGCTCATTTGCGTGATAGGCAAAGATGAGCTGAGAGTTTGCAGTTCAGGAAACTACAGAACACATTGTGACCAGCTACAGAACAAGGTATAGCAGCAGAAAATGCTAATGATCATATAATGAGCTGTGCTGTATGCTAATGAAGCAAAACAACTTATAAAACATGTGCAAACATAATGATCTCACTTTAGCTCTGAATTCTAGCATATAGTGGAATGCAGCCACATGAAAATGTTAAAGGATGTTAGGGGTTGCTGCAGCCATTGTAATCCTATATTTGTAAGAGGCTGTCACAGAAGGAGCTGTTGGTCCTGCTGATACCATACATCACCCACGAAGGTGTAGACTTTTTAGACCCTGTCTGAAATGCCTTGAGCAGCATGAAATAGAAATACTGGGCAATTTCAGAGAGGACAAGGATATATATAGGAACTGCTAGATATTCACTGTACCCATCTTTGACCCAATTGTAATAATGGAGAACCCATCCCAGAAGATACTAAGGTATGTGCAGCTTTACATATTTTAGCTAGAGGGACTTTACAGCAAACTACAGAGGACAAAGTTGGGGGTTCACAGATGTCTGGCTCAAGAATACTCCACCAGTTCCTCATTGCAATGCTTCAACATGTGGACAAATATATCTGATGTCCATGTACTCCAGAGGAGAGATCTAGAACCATGCAAAATTTCTATGCCAGGCCCATGTCACATTTCCCTGAGATATTTGGGGCCACGGATTACACCCATATTGAAATAAAGGCCCCACCTGGTGAATTTGGAAGGGGGTTCACACCATCAAATGCCAAGTGGTCTGTGATGCACAAGGTATCATTTATAATGGGTGTGCAGGCCACCCAGGCAGTTCCCATTGCTTTAACATAGAGTACACATGTAACCTCTACCAAAAGCTTGCAAAGGGTTACTTCCCACAAAGATATCTAATGGGGGATGCTGGATATGCCCAAGAAACTTAGCTCATGAATGACACTTCCTAACCATTACTTGGGGACAGTTCTTCAATGCACTTTCCAAGGTCAAAAACACTGCATTGGTGGGCCCAATAACATCCAAGGATGCTTACTAGATAAAATGAAACATGGTCTCTCTGGTCCAGTTAAATCACTTTTCCTCTGGAGCCTACAGTCAGGTTTTGTGTCCAAGGAATGGAAGATGGCTACAGTCATTCTCCTGCACAAAGGTGATTCAACCATCAATTCAGGTAACTACAGCTTCATAAGTCTGACCAGCCTCATATGTATGGCCATGGAAAATATCATCATGGACATGATAAACAAGGACATAGGTAACCTGCAAACTATGGACCCTTCACAGTTCAGCTTTGTTAAAGGACTGTCATGCCTATTAAATCTGGTGGACCTCTTTGAGAGGGTCACCAAAGCAATGGATGAGGCCAAGACTGGGCACACAGCTTACTTTGACCTGGCCAAGGCTTTTGGTACAATACCCCACTCAGGCATTATAACATGCTCACTAATATAGGTATAAATCCTTTTATAATCTGCTAGATAGCCAAATAGCTCACTGATAGGACCTAGGAGGTCAAAATAGGTGAGGCCACCTCCACCAAGAGGCCAGTCATTATCAGAGTTCCCATAGGACTCAGTACTGGGCCCACTCCTTTTTGGCATGTATTTCTCTGGAATGGAAGAAAACTTTGTAGGTTATTGGATGATTATATCTGCAGATGATTGCAAGCTGGGGGTTATAATTGACTCCCCTGCAGACACAAGCCTTCTTCAAGAAGACCTATCTCTGACTAGCAAATGGTGCCAAAGCCATGGTCTTAAATTCAATGCTAAGAAATGCATAATTGTACCCTTTGTGAAGTTAACCATCCCACCTAATTACCATATTGATAATACAACCCGATAGTTGACCCAGATGTCAGGGATCTAGGTACACATATAGACAGTAGCCTTACCTTTGACAACCATGTGGCCACAGTAGTGAAGAAATCCTTTTATTCTGCTCAACATATAAGTAAGGGCATGGAATTTAGGTCCAAAGAGGTCATTATCCCAATCTACTCTGCCCTAATCAGACCAGTCATGGAGTACAATGCCCCCTTTGGTCTGTACCTGACCAGGCATATGCAATAATTAGAGGCATCTCAAAGGTTTGTTACAAAAGGAATACAAGGAGTGACAAACCTGCCTTACATAGAGTGCCTTAAAGTTCTTTGCTTCTGCTCAGTCTCCTATAGATTACCGAGTGGTGCTCTATGTCTTGCTTACAAGGCATCCACAAACCTCACATTTATGACTCTTCTGCATATTTGTGAGTTGAACTGTACCAGAAGTATAATGTCTAGGACCTGAATTTTGTCTGTGACTTAAACAGAACATGCTGGAGAGACAGATATGTATCCCAGAGACTGCCCCTCTTCCTATGGGGCAGTGAAGCTGAAGCAATTTAAGTGCAACCTAGACCCACTTAGAGAATAGGAAATTTACACTGGGCCTGGAACTCATGTCCCTTTTGGACAGAGGTAGCTTATAAATGCCTGGCCCTCAATGACCTATTTAGATACAGGAAATCATTATTCTTTTGGGAAAACTTGGCTTGACTTAGAAAGCCCCCTGGGTTGTTAGCCTAGTAACAATCTATGAATCTATGAATGTGCAAAACCATGAGAAAATATAACTAGCAAGGTAGTAAGGTAGTTCAATATGAGGAACAGAGCAAAACAGCTTGCCAGACATATGAACACTGCTTCAGTGGCATATCTGAATAATTAACAAGTTTC
Source organism: Protopterus annectens (assembly GCF_019279795.1). Classification (NCBI taxonomy): domain Eukaryota; kingdom Metazoa; phylum Chordata; order Ceratodontiformes; family Protopteridae; genus Protopterus; species Protopterus annectens. The sequence continues at coordinate 1,842,829,400 of NC_056739.1, forward strand.
CTGGAATATTCTTGGCAGAAAAATCCCCTCCTGTCACTCTTTGTGGCCCTTCCCCCAATATTTGGCATCTCATGAAAATGTAATGAAGTCAGTTAAAGCAACAGCATGTCACACACATGGACAAGAAGTATCTTTTAAATTAACAAATGTCATTTATTTTCTTTGCATGACAGTTGGCATGGATCACTTCCAGTGGTCAGGAATGACTGTAGAGAAATGGCTCTTCTCATACTATGGCAAAAACCCAAACAATAATTATACATGTCCTAAGACTTTGCCACCAGCCATGAAAATAAGCTGGGCTTTGGCACTTATCATTTAGCAAAGAAACTAAAGCAAGTAATATAATGAGAAAGTATTCCATATAAAAGGATCTATGCATCAAATTATTACTCCAGTAAAGGAACACTGTATATATAGTACAACTCTTACAGGGTTGTGAGTTGTGAGATGTGGGTATATATTCAGTCATACACATTTATTTCTCATCTTATACACTTAAAGTATTAGTTCCCTTGTGGTATTACTAGTTGAAACAGAGTTTATAAAGCCATGTCTCATTTTGTCATGGGTTTGATTCCAAGCTACTATTAGTAACATCATAACCATCATTCAGCATCACATCCAAAAATAATACCTCCATCATACCAGTATAACACACTAAACTTCTAGGTGTAGAAATTGACACCAATTTGAAATTTGATATACACCTCTCTCAAACCATTAAAAAAGTACATAATTAACTAGGTGCTCTTGACAGAAACAAACAATTCCTGACCAGAAACACAAAAGCTACCATTGCTCACACACACCTCTTGTAACCACTCCTATATGCCTCCCCAATCCTAACCATCCTCAAAAAAACTGATCTAGCGGCACTTGAAACCTTTTACAATAAAATTGCCAGATTTGCCACTGACTCCCCGTACAGAACACATCATTGTATACCTCTTAACCTACCAAACTGGTTAGAGCTATCACAACTATTACCCTATAAAAACTAACCTTTGCTTCATCACCCAGAAAAAACCCTGCTCTCCAGAATCTAATACAACCACACTCTAACAATCGTCCTCTATGTTCCAGCAATAAACTACTTCTCAAAATCTCCAAAGTAAATAAATCAGCCAGAGACTCACTCTTCTCAAACTTCATTCCCAAAATATGGAATAAACTGCCAATCCGTATAACCTCCAACTGCTCTATAGTTCAATTCAACAAACTTCTGAAATCTCACAAGTGAATATTAGCTATGCTGTTGCACCTGTCCTGGCTAAATCTGATTCTGTTATGATCTTAGGAGCTACATCTCACACATGTCCTATATCTCTCTTTCTATACACAAATGGAATATATTCCCATATTGGCACTGTATGTAGCAGACAACACTTTAAAATGTTCACAACAACATTACAGAACATATGTAAGTTGTAATGCTCCTCTAAATTTTAGCAATCATGCAAGTATGTCTATCTTGTAAATGTTTTCTGTAGTTTGTCAACCATGCATGTGATGTCAAGTTCTTGTATTTTAATATTTCTATATTTTATGAAACCTTTATACTTTTTGTAATTCTTTCATATTTTTTGTAATTTTTCTTTTACGCTTTTTGTACTCTTGTAATTCTTATTTACTCTTTTGTACTACTGTACTATAATTTGGAGCTTTTCTGCCCTGGCCTCCTCTGAAAAAGGACCTGTGCCCAGTCAGACTTCCCAGGTAAACAAATGTAAAATAAAATAAAACACATAAATAAATTTAACTCCATTGTTTCCTGTAATACTAAAACAAAAAGCAACTAAGAAAATACAGAGGAACAACAGTACCATGCAGGTGATAAGATATTTGTATGTCAAAGTGTTAGTTATAAATGCTATAAAACATCCCTGAATGAAGGACCAGAGTTTGGACAATGTCATTTGAAATGTAACTGAGATAGCAGTAACCATCATGAGCTGGAGTCACTATGGAGCATGTCTATATACTGGTCAATATACAAGGCCAAGTGCTACTGCCATGTTTATCACTTAAACTGGACATTGTAGAAATAAAACATTTTAATTATAGCCCATCTCTGTGCTTTCTTTTGTGCAAATGTGGTTGTTTGTTGTTGCACACAGGATGGTGCTCGTACGATCTGATTTGGGCACAAATTCCTTGCCATTTTTCCTGAGATTTTTAAAAGGAAGATATGGCAGGCAGTGGTGAGGGCAGTGCACAGAGGTGATGAAAGGAGAAGTAAGTTTTTAGAAGCTCTCCTTGACAAACATTGCAGCTAGAGGCTTCTGAAGTGTGGCTCTTCTGGGTCTCAGTACAAGACTGAGGCTTTAATTAGCTTATTCAAGGCCCCCAGCAGTGCTGCTGACATCTCATGCATGCACAAACAGTGCCATCACCATTACAGTGACTTTAAAATGTGAAAACAAGACCTCCTTAGCTAATTGGAGAATTATGGTTCCCAAGAACCACATGAGTTTTGTAAGTATTTGGCTCCTTAACTATGGAATATACTACCATGACGTGGTAGCACAAACAAGTCTTCATCATTGTTTGTGTGTGTGTGTGTGTGTGTGTGTGTGTGTGTGTGTGTGTGTGTGTGTGTGTGTGTGTGTGTGTGTGTGTGTGTGTGTGCTTGCGTGCATGTGTGTGTGTGTGTGTGTGTGTGTGTGTGTGTGTGTGTGTGTGTGTGTGTGTGTGTATCTTCTGCAGAAATTAAAGGAACCTAAAAGAAACATCAGGAGAGACTGTGACACCTCAGACAGGCAGAGGGCAAGTATAGGTAAAGGTATGAATGATTGCCATTTCCTAATAGCACTGATTGTACAAAAAGGTTATCAGTGATGTGGACATCAGGCCATAAGTGATTGACAGACAACTACCTGAGTTGGCATATTCTACATCTAAAAATTGCACAGGTGAGCAAGATAAGCTCATGCAACTTTGCAGAAGTTAATAGGTAAAGGCACATATCTGTGTGCTCAGTTCCTGACAACATAAACTACTGCCTGATATTCATTTTACAATCCATTACTTAGTAACTGTAATCATAATTATATATATCATGGATTCAGTCCCGATATTCATTTACAATAGTCACACTTTTTTAGAATATTTGCAATAGTGAGAGCCAGGAATATGAGAGCATTAATGTACTAGCAATGTATGGCCTCACCCATTCATACCTGGCTGCAAAGATTGCTCAAAATGTATGTGGAATATGTACTTACTATGAAATATTAACATTACAAAATATGTACAATAGTTTATCCCCCCCCCACCTCTCATTTCCAGTTCTTCTGTTTTAATACTTCAACAATCATACCTGCAGCATCACAGTTACCTAGACCAGCCATAGTGGCATGGATTACCATCAATACACAGGTGGCTATGTTGGTGCCACCTCTGGCAGCAGAGGCACCAAGCACTTTAGGGTCACAACCTGGCAGAATTGCCTCAACAACACCTGCATTACCTATGTCAGGTAGCTCTACCCTGTGGGTATGCACAGTGGTACACGGAGGAGATTATGGATGGAGTTCTCAGTGTAGGCATTGGCCATATAGAAAGAATTCTGCAATTTGCCAAATTACTATCTCACAGGTTAACACTAGACAATCAATCTGCAGACTAATACATGCCTAGCCAAAAACCAGACAGTGACCAAAGGTGAGAATCAAGCCCTGAACCTTAGATCTGGGAGGTAAACACCTTAACCATTAAGCCAGGTAAACACCTTAACCATTAAGCCAGATCTCAACCCCATCTGCCACTGCCCAAGATATCTGTGATAGGAGACACTGGTGACAGTTTTGAGGGTGAAGACTAGATTTCTACTGTGCTCACAGAAGGTAGGCATGCACATCTGATGTTCCATTCAAAACCGCTGTCATGGTGTTCCTCTCCTTCTTGTGTACCCTCACCATCCCTGTTTATCCCTGTCTATTATGTATGTCTTGTATGTTTGCAACTGATACCTAACCTCCAATATAAACCTACCCTTGTTATTGCTAAATACCTTCCTCAAAATTCTTCTCTCACTTAGAAAAATAAAAAGGCCAACTGTCCAACAAATAATTATGCTCCATACATGACTCTCCACATCGCATATGTGTGATTTGGTCCAGTTGGTCACACAACATTATTAAGTTGTTGTCACAAATCTTTTATGATGTGAATACTCAAATTTCGCAAATTCTTTGTATATATGTATATATATATATATATATATATATATATATATATATATATATATATATACACAATGTTAACTTGTGAAGACGTGCTTAGCTGTGATCCTCGTCCACCACTGTCCTGCTTATTCCATAATTACTTTCCCGAGTGTCCTATTCTCTGCTTGCTCCACAGTTTCACTACTTTTCTTTCAGCCTCATTGTTCACCATGAATCTGGTCATAAAATCGATACCTATGCCACACACATGGCCAGAAATGGTCTATAAACAGAAATCTCTGTTATTGTTCACAGTATTTCCACAGCGCTTGGCATCAAGCAGCAAACCCTGTTGTTAGTTTTCGTCCTATAGCAAACACTTAAAAAAATAATTATGCATGCACTAATATTTTGCCATTGGATGTATAAAAAGCTTGGTGTCATTGCACTTCAGTAAGAGATTCTGACAGATGCAAGCAATGTTAGTGGCCTCAGTTACTTGCATATGCTTTATTTGCTTTTTGTATACCTGATATGTTACTTGCATATGCTTTATTTGCTTTTTGTATACCTGATATGTTACTTGCATATGCTCTATTTGCTTTTTGTATACCTGATATGTTACTTGCATATGCTTTATTTGCTTTTTGTATACCTGATATGTTACTTGCATATGCTTTATTTGCTTTTTGTATACCTGATATGTTACTTGCATATGCTTTATTTGCTTTTTGTATACCTGATATGTTACTTGCATATGCTTTATTTGCTTTTTGTATACCTGATATGTTACTTGCATATGCTTTATTTGCTTTTGTATATCTGATATGTTACTTGCATATGCTTTATTTGCTTTTTGTATACCTGATATGTTACTTGCATATGCTTTATTTGCTTTTTGTATACCTGATATGTTACTTGCATATGCTTTATTTGCTTTTTGTATACCTGATATGTTACTTGCATATGCTTTATTTGCTTTTTGTATACCTGATATGTTACTTGCATATGCTTTATTTGCTTTTGTATACCTGATATGTTACTTGCATATGCTTTATTTGCTTTTTGTATACCTGATATGTTACTTGCATATGCTCTATTTGCTTTTTGTATACCTGATATGTTACTTGCATATGCTTTATTTGCTTTTTGTATACCTGATATGTTACTTGCATATGCTTTATTTGCTTTTTGTATACCTGATATGTTACTTGCATATGCTTTATTTGCTTTTGTATACCTATTTATTTTTATTTTATTTATTTTACATTTGTTAACTGGGAAATTCCGACTGGACCAGGTCCATTTTCAGTGGAGGCCCGGGGAGAAAAGCTTCGGCATCAAGTTATACAAATACAGTACATCCAGCATAATACACAAAACAGGTTACATCATGTATGCTGAGCATAGTAATATAACAAGAAATTAATAAAACACTCTAGGTAAGGGAAGATATAGAACATAATTAAAGAGGTAATGTCAGTTATAGATTGGTGAGAGAAGAAAATATATCAAGTAAGATTCTACAGTTAGACAAATTATTTCAGTCGACTGCGCCTACAGGGGATCAGAGTTCAGCATGCGCTCAGAGGGCAGTTTGGGGGTTAGTAGCAGTGTGGGTACGGTTATGTGATACAAGGGCATAACCAGGTACTAAGAAGATGTGATTTGAGGGAGTTTTTGAATATGGATGTGGAGGGGTCAGTGGACACGGATAGGAGAAGAGAATTCCAATTTCTGGCAATGCTGTGGGAGTAGAGCACTTTCCCTGCATTGTTGTTAGCTTTGATGGTGGAGAAGAGAAATGTTTCACTAGATCTTAGGTGCCGGTTTGCAATGTAGACAGTAAGTAGGTTGGATAATAAGGGTTTTTTTTCAGGGTATTTGAGAATATTGTAGGCTGTGCTCAGTTGGTGATAGTTAAGTAGCTGTGGCAGCTCAAGCAATTTTAGTTCTTTTAGTGCCATACAGTGATGGGTTCTATAGGTTGGGTTAGTAGCAAACTTTGCTATTTTATTGTCCATGATTCAAGTTTGTCTAGATCACATTGTCTGATTTGGGTAAAGATTGGTGCTGCATACAATAGAGTTGAGAGGAGATGGGTTTGTGCAAGAGTGACTCTTGCTTTTTGTGAGAGAAATGACTTATGCCAGTATAGGGAGCCTAGCTTTTTGTGTACTAGTTTTATGGTATGTGAGATGTGAACGTCAAAGTGGAGATTATTGTCTATTTCAATGCCCAGAAGTTTGGTGTGGTTACAGGGGAGATGGTGGTGCCGTCCTTAGAAGTTATGGTAAATGGGGGGGTTTGATCTATTAGGGGTAAATATTAACAGTTTTGTCTTTTTGGGATTTAGAATTAGTTGGATACCTGATATCCATTTTTCCACTGAGTTAAAGGTATCTTGAGTGAGTGTATGTAGGGTGATGGAGGATGAGGTGGAGCAAATGAGGGTTGAATCATCCGCATATTGTATGAGTGTGGAATGTTGTGTAGAGCTATTGAGGTTATCTGTGAAAATAGAGAACAATAGTGGGCCCAGTATAGAGCCCTGTGGGACTCCTATGGTGGTTGGAAGTTGTGGAGACAGAGTTCCCTTCCATTGGACTGATTGTTGCCTGTCAGATAGGTAACTTCTGAACCAGGCAATAGTAGAGGAGGTGAAGGATAGTAATGTTAGTGAGTCTAGTAGAATGGAGTAGGAGACCATATTAAATGCTTTTGAGATATCTAGGAAAATGGCTGATACATATTTGTTATCATTCCTGTGAATGTTTATATGGTTAGTGAAGGATAGTAGAGCTGTGGTGGTGCTGTGATGTGGGCGGAAACCGTTAGATTGTGTGAGTTGAGAAATGTCATCACTTGCAAGTGGATGTATTTCTCAAGAATTTTGGATAGGGGGCAAAGGATGGCAATAGGTTGGTAAATGGAGAATTTGTAGGCGTTACCTCCTTTATGGAGAGGGACGATGTGAGATACTTTCCAGAGTTTGGGTATGTAGGATTCTAGTATGGAGTGGTTGATTAGGATGGAGACAGGATATAATAGGGAGTCACTAGCCATTTTTAGGTATGCAGCAGGCATGTTATCTGCTGCCAATGTAGTAGGCTTTAGTTTTAGGAGGAGTTTTTTGATAGTTGAGGTGGGTACTGGTGTTAGGCTGAAAGAGGGGGTGATGTGGGATAGGTTGGGTTGTGAATAAGGCAGATTTTTACTAGTTACTTGACTGGACAGGGCTATGATGGACTTGGTAAAATGGTTGTTAAATTGAGAGGCTATGTCTAGAGTATTGTTAGTAGAGCTGGGTGCTGGAGTGGTGGTTTTGCTTGGCTTTAGTAAGGAGTTAATGGCATGCCAGAATTTTTGTGGCTTATTGAATATTTGCTTTGGGCACTAAGAAAATAGTATTGTTTATTTATTCTGGATTCACCCTTGGCCTTGTTTCTAAGCTGTTGATAGTATAATCTGGAGCTATGGGTTTTTGTCTGTTTTCCAGATTTTCCCTGCTTTATCTCTGGCTTTTAGTAAGGCTGTAGTGTCCCTACTTAGCCAGGGTGCATAGTTGGCTTTAACTCTGATCTTTCTACAGGAAGCTAGACTGTCAAGGATGTTAGAGAAGGTAGTATTGAAATAGTCTACTGCGTGGTCTAACCCAAGTGTCCGTAGTGGTTCCCAGTTGCAGTGGCTTAGAACAGTATTTAGGTATTGTGGGGTAAGGTTACTGTCATCTCGTAATAGTTTGTAGACTACTGGTTTGGGGTGATTGGAGTGTTTGTGGAGTAGGAAGGTGGGGAGATGATCGCTTAGGTCATTTAGGAGACAGCCTACTGTATAGTTTTGTTTGGGATAGTTGGTTAGTATCCAGTCCAGTATGGATTCTTTTTTTTGTTTTCTCATCTATTCTAGTTGGTTCTTTAATTAGTTGAGAGAACCCATACAGATTGATATGTGTAGAGGGGCTGCTGGAGTTACAGGCTGCCCAGTCAGTGTTAAGGTCTCCTAGTAGGATTGTTTCCTGAGGTAGATTGTCCCTTGTCCAGTGTAGGATGCCTTCTATTATGAGTGAGTTGTTGCCTGGAGGTATGTAGCAGCATATTATATTGATCTTCTTGGTGTTTCTTATGGATAGGACAGAAAATAGGACTTCAGCATTTTGAAATGTGGGTGATGTGGTGTGCAGGAGCTGGAGGTTTAGGGTGTTTTTAAAGAGAATGGCTACTCCTCCTCCTTTCTTGTTTGTTCTATTATATCTAAGTGTATTATACCCTTGGGGGAGAAAGTCTTCATCCTGTTTACTGGGTTTAAGCCAAGTCTCTGTAATGGTGAGTATATCAGGGTTGTAGTGGGCTATGAATGCATGTAGGTCGCTTGTTGGTAATGCTTCTTATGCTGAGATTTAGGATCAGCAAATGAGATGTTTGTCTGGCTGAGAGGGGTCCTGGATTTGGGTGAATGTCACCTGAGGTTAGCAGAGCTTGTAGGAGTGTCAATATGTGCTTTGTAATATTAATGGTTTGTGAGCTTGGTCTATGTGTGTTTTTTTTAGTGTGGTGAGATGGTGTTATTTTTGTTAGTGAGTAATATGTAGTTGTAAGATTTATGATTGTGGGGCAGATGTAGAAGTGTGAGTGGGTTTGAGAGGGTGGGCTAGTGTGAATAGTGTGATAGGAGTAGTTGTGTAGTGATTGGTTTGTTTGAAAGGTAGTTAGGAAGGTTAGTGATACTAGAGCTAGTGACAGGGATGTGAGTGTGGGTAACATGATACTACTTTGAGTGGGAAGAACAACTAGGATTCCTGGTTGGTTGTGCATAAGGGTGGAGCTGTGTTGTCTGGGAATGTGTTGTTGGGTGTGGGATCAGTGTGGGATGTAATAGGATAGGAGGGTGGGAGTGAGTAGGATGAGTGGGTTGGGCTAGTAGTTAGGGAATTAGGGGGTTGGACTACAGGTCAGGTGATTAGAGGCGTCGTGAGCTGAGCGCAGCGAGGTTAACGGAGCGGTGCCAGCTAGACCACAAAGTTTTGGAAAAACAATCAGTTAAACCTCTCAGTATGTGTTAGCTACAGCCTATGGGTTCAGAGTATAGATTGGAGGGCTATGTGTGGGAGTGGGTGAGCAGAGTGAAATTATAATATTCAGGGTCTAATGTTAGGTTTAGTCATGCTATTATAGAATGCTAGGTTCAACTAGTTTAATTAAAAAGAAAAAGAATAGAGGGAGCCAGATTACTATGGAGACAGACTAGAGGTGCCTTTAGACCCAGTATTACAATACTGATTGAGGTATTAAACTTAGCCAATTGTAGATTGGACTACAGGTGATTTGTTTGTGGGTACAGTTTCAGGAAGGCTGCCTTCTGGTAGGAGTTTCTTTTGTTAGTGTTTTAGAGGGGGTCTACCTGGAATAAAACATACATTAGGAGTGAGAACCTTTCTATCATTTACATCTAGCCACCAGGCAAGCAGGCATTTCAACATTCACTTCACCCAGAGAGTATACAGTAAACCGCAGCTCCATATAGTTACAAACAGAGAAACAGCTTTGTTTTTACAGTAGGGATCTGAAACCAGATAAAACAATGCTAGACCTTGCTTTTAGTCTAAAGCTACTTTTACAGCAGTTTACAATGTACACTAATTACTGTGTGATATAATCAGGCTTCCACTCGACATGCAGCAGTTTGCAACAAACATAATATGTTCAAGTCTGTGCTCAATAGAGAAACCTTGTCTGCTTACTGTACTGATAAAATGAGTTAACAAGAAAGCGGCTAACTGCTACTTATCACCCTATAATGACCCTATGTTTCTGCATGAGTCAACAGTGTAGTTAGGTCAATCTTAAAGCAAGTACATAAGACAAAGCTCAAATATCAGCTTAGTGATACATTTAAAAGGCTCAGAGCTAAAAAAAAAAAAAAAGCAGTACGCTGATTACACAGACTCAAATACACATGCCGTTCATACTGCATGTTACAAATTAAGGGCAGCACATGGAGAGTTTAATAAAACTGCCTCAGTTTCTTACCTGATATGATGTTACTTACATATGCTTTATTTGCTTATTGTATACCTGATATGAGGACTCTATACCATGCCTTTAGAGCATTGCTTAATATAAATGAGGGTGGGAGTCTCTCACATTTTCCTTCCTAGTGTCACAGTGTGTTCCACTAATCTTGTATAATTACAAACATATGTAGGCTGGTTTAATGACAGCAACGGTAATATCAGTTGCATGTATGTCACGTTATTATCCTGTACATTGTATAGACATAACATCAAGGTATAAGTAATGCACACATTAATCCAAGACTTTCCTGCAAAATGAATCATGCAGTGATCTGTAGACTAACAAACAGGAATGCATGAGTGGCACTCCATTGAGTGACAACTGTCACTAACACATTTCCATTCAAAGGTGCACACTTGTGATACCATTGTTGTGTAACATATCAGTTAGTCCAGCATATCTTTCATCCCAGTAATGTGTAGGTAGCATAAGTACTATAGACGTATACATTTCATTCACTACCATGGCAATTGATGTGAAGTAACAAATGTATCCGTTAACAAACATGGACATAACGCCTTTGAATATGGCAGCAAATTATAAGCTTAGCCCTACTGAGCAACAGAAATCAATGCTGATAAGAGTATGAGGAAGCAGTTATTATAACAGGTACAGTCCTTTAATGCAATATTGAATGGATGTTTCAGTCAGCAATATGGCATGTTGTGATCTTTGGCAGTGTCTGTTTCACAAAGCATGTTGTCCATTTCTCCAAATATGTGTCATGCTCCCTTCAACTGTGTGCTTTCTTATAATATTTTAGGCCATTTTCTGTGCCATGACAAGTTAGTGATCAGACATAGACTTATATACATAGGAGTTCAAATCTAGCAGAGTGTGGGTGTACATTATTAGCTACAATATTTGAAGAAGTTGTTGAGTACAGTGCATTTGATTGGAAAGGTGCCGTGATTTCACAGTACATGAGCTTCTTTTCTCCTTTAGTTTGAGTTTTCGTTCAGCTACACAGACACACGCCTCTGAAAATACAGTATTTCAAAAATCTGCTATGTGCTTTCTGGGTCTATGTTCACACGTCAGAGATAAACTTCATCGAACAGCTATTCCATGAACAGTAATCCCTGAACATCATTTTCATTAAAGATAAAAATCATCATAAAAAAAAAAAAATCAATGAAAGATAATAGTTGACCAACAACAAGGAAGTAGCCCACAATGGTGGGGGGCTGTGCACCCACACCCCCCTAACTATGTATACCAACTCCAAGATCACACTACAATGGGGAAAAGGGCACATTTTAAAAGGTTTTGTTTAGTTTACCTTATACAATGTGTTATTTTATCTAATTGTAAAGGTGGTCATAAAATTCCTAGAAAATATCAGGTTTAGAAATATTTCATGTTGGCCTTCTTAAAGCTTTTACCTGTTTCCTTAACTTCCTTCATCTATCCACCACCTCTAAACTTCTGAACCCAAAATTGCTCTATTTCATTCCCCTGTACCCTCTCATAGTCCTTCAAATATTTGCGTGGATGTACTTGTCAGGTAGGTCTTGAAACATCTGGCATTTATAGTGGAAGCTCCTCTTGCTGATGAACTTTGACATCACTCTACTCCCCATTTCCTCAACTTTAATTTTGGCTTAAACAGAAACTCTACATCTAGCAGATTCAGGCTGGTCAGATCAACAAGTAGGAAAAGGAATTGCATCATGTTTTATGGAAAGTGTTGCTGCTTTATGGAATTCTTTACCAAAATGCATAACAAGTACTTGTCAATGTGAAATATTTTCTTAATGGGCATTAGTAATCTAGCTTGGTTGATATATTAAATATAATTTATATAGGAAAACACATTGTGCTATATGGCTGGGTTGCATAAAGAAAGATCAGTGAAGAAATACATTTAAATGCTAAAGACGTCAATATACTGTTTGGCTATAAGTAAAATTTAATGAAGCTATTGTAGTAAAATGAAAATAGTAGTGAAAAATTAGTACGGTAAGCACATCGTATGCATTGCATTGGAAAAGCAACAAAACAGCATAATGTTCTTGATTGCTAAGTAGAGCAAACATATGCTTGTAATGACCCCTCCCATACACACACACGCACACCCCTTGCATTCACAAATATATTTTATTAATGAATGGTAGGGGACTTCTTTCCATGGTTTGATTCACTTGACCTCCATTTACTTATACTGTGTGTCTCTGACTAATGCTTCCAGGCAGACAGTGCTAGAGTCTGTAAAAGATGCATGTGGTTCATTGCTAATCCCTGCTATACAAAAAGGAATAAATAAATATCAGCACATATTAAAGACTGTGTTGTGACACAGTACTGATAGAAGTATCTTTAAAGAGAAAACAACAGTATAAGAAAAATATGCAATGAATTAAGGTAAATGTAAATATGATAATTCAAATGTAAATATTGCTGTTAACAATGGCATCACTATTTCTTTATATGTATTCATACATGCATGTGTATAGTATTTTGCAATGACTGTAGCACTGCTCTGTAGAACATATACTGTGATGATAATGATGTTTCTGCTGTCCTGTGACATCCATTTTTCTAATACATGTTGAAAGCAGCCCTGCTTCATGCAAGCATATGAGGCACACAGTATTAAATAATAGTGTTATACTGTAACTGGACAACGGCAACACAGATGTTTGTACAACAGGGATAATAAGAAATATGGTGCTATATAATGATGCTGTTCACAGGTTCATAGGTTCATAGGTAGGTACCAGGCTATCAAGCCTAGCCATAACGATTCTCTGGCTATTGCTTCCCACAAATATTTACTTTCCTGGACTGCTGTCTAGCAGGGCTACTGATGTGATCCCTGGGGTGAATTTCTTATCTCCCATCCAATCGTCAAGGTTCCTCTTGAAGAGAGCCATTCATGCACTCTGCCTGACATGTATGAGCAGCCTATTCCAGAGTATGTGGAGTCTCTGGGTCAGGAACCTATACCTCCAGCATGTTCTATTTATCGTGATGACAAGGTTAAGATCCCTGGAGTATGTGGCTTGGAGAGATTGGGATTTCTTTAAGTGTTACATGTCGAACAACTCTGGGTTTGACATGGCCTTGTATGTTAGGCAGAGATCGCCTCTGAGTAGGCGATATGCGATAGAGTATAGCTGGAGTTTCTTTAGACGGTCAGCATAAGGCATCTGCTTTAGGCCTGTGATTCTTATTGTGAGGTATTTCTGCAGCCTTTCTAGTTGTTGCAGATGTCTTGTGAGGTACATACCATATGGGGCATTGTATTCTATAATGGGTCTAATGAGGGATGAGTACAGAGAGACAACGACCTCCTTTTTTCTGGATGAAAAGCCCTTAGAGATGAGGTGTGCCACATAGAAGAATTTTTTAACTGTTGTGTCCACCTGTGTCCCTAGGTCTCATCACACTTTCAGTGTTTAGTGTACTGCCACCTATGTGGTAGTTCACAGGTATGTGGTTTTTCCCAAAGGGGACAACTATACATTTTTTGGCATTTAGCTTGAACCCATGGCTCTGGCACCAGGCATCTGTTTCAGTAAGGCCCTTTTGTAGTATATCCACATCATCTGGGGATTCAATAATGGCTCTCAGCTTGCAGTCGTCTGTGAACTTTGTAAGCCAGAGTCCCTTAGTGTTGGTCTGCACTTCAGAGAAGTAGATGCCAAACAAATGGTCCCAGGACAGAACCCTGTGGTATACCACTTGTCACTTGTCTGGAGCTGCATTTGGAGTCGGCTACTTTTACAGTGTGTGTTCTGTCAGTAAACCAGTTTCCAACCCATCGAGTGACATAGGGATTAATTCCCAGCTTGATAAGTTTATCTATGATTCCAGAGTGGGGGATAGTGTCAAAAGCCTTGGCGTGGTCCAAGTAGGCTGTGTGAACTGCCTTTACTTCAGCCATGGCTCTGGAGATTGATTTGAAGAAGTCGATCAGGTTCAGGAGGCAAGATCAGCCCTTCACAAACCCAAACTGGGTGGGGTCCAGTGTTTGAAGGTTGCCAATGTCTTTGTTGATAAATTCCATGATAATACATTCCATGGCCTTGCAGATCAGGCTCGTCAGACTGATGGGACGGTAGTTCCCGGGATCCAAAGTGGATCCCCTCTTGTGGAGTGGGCTGACTGTAGCTGTGCGCCACTCTGTGGACACAAATCCTGAGGTGAGGCTATGATTAAACATGAAACATAGGTGAAGTGCCAGTTAATTTTGTAGTTCATGCAGTACACAGCCTGGGATGTCATCTGGTCACATGGATGCTGTATTCTTGGCTTTGGAGAGTGTGGTTTTTACCTGAGTGTCTGTGATTACTGGAATTTGGCATTCTTTTGGTATTGAGATGGGCCCTTTAGGGGGTGAGAGGGGGGTGAAGTTGGCACTGAATTTATCTGCCAGGATATTGGCAATATTTTCGGGATCAGTATATCTAGTGCCATTCTGCTGTAGCTCAGAGCAGATCTGAGCATTGCCATTTAGATTCTTGACATAGCTATAGAATACCTTGTGGTTGTCTTTAGAATCTTTGGCAATTTTGTTTCCATAAATAGCGTTGGAAGATTTTATGAGGGATCTCAGCTTTCTACTGAGGCTGGTGAGGGAGTTTTTTGAATCCTGGGTTCTTCCTATTTTCTGCAACAGTTTCTTTCTTCTGTTGTACAGCTTGTTTATGGCAGGGGACCACCAGATTGGCATCCTTTTTTTAGAGGACAGAGTCTTGGTTCTATTTGAGATAGCTCGGTCCATGCATGAGTGAATGTGCTCGTACAGCATCTTAGTGTAGGATTCAGCAGTTGAACTTCCAGTTCCCATCTGCATGGGTGTCAGGGAGTTTGTTACTTCTGACTTGAGAAGCATGAAGTTGGCTTTAGAGAAGTTTTTTTACAGAGGTTTCCTTAAAGGGGGTGGGGTGGGATGCGGATGTCAAGGGTGATTAGCTTACGGTCTGATCTAACCAACAATGGGGTGACCACTGGTGTGGAGCATCAATCTCCCATGTTGGTAATGACCAGGTCTAGAATATTGACACCCCTGGTGGAACTTTGAATTAGTTGCTCTAGGGCATTGGAATTTATGAATTCCAAGAACTGTTGAGCAAAGGTGTTGGTATAGGAGTAGTTTTCCCAGTTAATGGCAGGGTAGTTGAAGTCACCCAGTATTATGGTGGTTGGTTGTATCTTAATATTTTCCAGTATGTTTAGAAAGGTGTAGTGAGAATCTTGTGGCATGGTGGAGGATCTGTAGCAAGCTATAATTTGTATTGCAGTCTTACCTAGTGTTAGTTGCACCTGGAGAATTTCATATGCATTGTGTTGGGCAACCAGCTTGGAGGTTTGAATATCCTTGGTGAATATGGACACTCCTCCACCTTTAGTGTTTCAGTCCTGGTTTGGTGGCCAAAAATTGTGGTGTGAGTTGTAGCCTGGTATTGCAGGGGTGCTCTCTGGAGCTTTGAACCAGGTGTCAGTTACTGCACAGATATTGATGTTCTCCATTTTTAGGAGAGCCTCAAGAGAGTGCATCTTGAGGTTTAGACTTCTAGCATTGAGTAGCATTACCTTCAGATTTTGCTTGCTTGTACCCATTACAGTGGTAGCTTTGTCCTTTGAGCCTTGCCTAAAAAAGGCACTATAGGGGTGGCAAGAGCCTTAGCCAGTAACCTGAATCCCAAGAGCAACAGGTGCAAACCATCTCTTGCAAAGCATCATGGTTTGTCGATCATGTCATCCCAGGTAGACAGATACTGGATCCCCTTTGAATGACACCAGAAGCTTAGCCAATTATTGAAGTCAATCATTTTGTCCTTATACTGTGGTATCATTCTGGGTGATGGCAGGATGCTACTCAGGGCTAGGGTCATACCTGCCTGAGCTACATGATCCAAGAGCTCTTCCATGTCTCTTTTCATGTAGTCCAGGGAGGTACATCTCAAGTCATTCACTCCAACATGGACAATGACAGAGTCATATTTGTACCTGTTGTGGAGTGACTTGAGTGCATGCATTATGTGGCGGATCATGGCACCCGACAAGCAACTAACTGTAATTTTCTCCTTGTTCAGCCTGGTGAGTGGGACATCAGTGTGGCTGACTATAGAGTCACCTGTGACTAAAGTGTTGGGTACGTTGTCTTGCCTTAGGAGCTGCTGTTGGGTGGCGCACTGGTGTTGTGAGCTATGTGATGCTTTGGATATGTTTGGGGGTGGTGTTTGTTTGCATTTCAGTTTTGGTAGTCCTTGTTGCTTCGGCAGGTTAATGTTAAGAGCCTCCACATATGTGGGTTTTGTGTTGCTATGTGTGAGTTTTGGTGGTGTGGGTTTTGAAGGACTATGTGTTGTTTGAGGTGTTGTGTAGGTGTTAACCTTCTCCTCTTGACTGTCTAGCACAATCTTGGATGGAGAGAGCTTTGCTTCCAGTTTGGCTATGTAAGTGCATCTCTCGCAAGTTGTAGTGTTTGGTGGTAGGAGGAGATGTTGTCTGCGTACATGAGGCAATTGCTGCATTGCCCCAGTATGCCAAGATTCACCAGGTGGACAAGAGAAATCACTGGAAGCTGACCCTTAGACATTCCTGGTTAGGTGCTTTCTTTGTGTAGTACAAGAGCTGTTTTCCATTACTTTTTGGCAAGGTACTTGCAGTTGTAGGCTGTCTAGTGCCTACGACTATTTTCTCCTTACTATCAAGGAGAGGTGAGTGCTTGTAACAAATTAAGGCTTCCTACTGCTTTTTAGTGAGTTCTAGAGCAAGTGCTAGTCACAGGTATACATATTTTAGTGCTACTGCTGATAAACTAGCTAGTTCTAAGGGAAAATTTGAAGAGCAGACTTTCTGGCACTGGGAATACTTTAACCTTAGCCCCGCGGTGCTCAAATGCCAGAAAGCTGAAAGGGATAGAAATCAGCTGAAAATGGCCAATAAAATTGCAATTTCAGAGCTGGAAACCACTCCTCTAGTGTTAGATAGGCAGTACAATGCTCCCACTCTCACTGGTAAGCAGTAGGACCCCCCCTCTACCACAGCAAGGTCTGGATAGCTCTGAACATTGAAACTCAAGTCCTGAAACCAGCAAAGCCTGGAACTGCACTATTCTAGTTAGAAAAGGTGGGAAATTAGCAAACAAGATAGATTTTTTTGGTTAAATCAAGCTAAACAATGCAGCTATACAGTAAATAAGCACAGAAAGGCTAGTGCACTTGAGTGTATAGCCCAGAACAGCAAACTCAATTAAAACTTTGCAAAATTAGAAATTTGAAAATTTAAACTTTTTAAATAAAGCAAGGCAAGTGTACAACTGGAAAACAACTTACAGGCAGAAATACAGTGAAATAAGTAGCTAGTCTACTTTGATTTCTGAGAAGTGCAGGTAATAAAAATGACCAAAATCAGCAAAAATTAGAAAATTCAGCAAAAAGTACTTGCAGTTAGCACAAAAAGTCTCTCTTTCTCATTTTTGGTGCTGTAGTAATCTGCAGGAAGCCCAAACAGGATCTGCTGATCTAAAACAAGCTCAAACATGTGCAAATGTGCGTATAGGTTCATAGGTTCATCGGTAGGTACTAGGCTATCGGCCCAAGGCCCTAAGTAAGCCTAGCCAACAAGGTTCCCTGGCTTACACCACCCAAGAAATTTAATTTCCTGTGCCCCTGTAGAGCAGAGCCACAGAAGTGATCCCGTAGTGTATTTCCTATTTCCCATCCACTCATCAAGATTTGTCATGAAGAGTGCTAATGATGAACTTTGCTTGACATAGATGGGTAGCTTGTTTCAGAGTATAGGAAGTCTCTGGGACATGAATCTATCCCTCCAGCAGATCCTGTTTATTCTGGTGACAAGGTTTAGGACCCTAGAGCATGTATCTCAGAGGGATTGGGATTTCTCAAGGTGTAGCATGTCCAACAGATCTGAGTTTAACATAGCTTTATATGTTAGGCAGAGATCTCTTAAAAGTAGGCAATATGCTACAGAGTAAAGCTGCAGTTTTTTGAGATGGTCAGTGTAGGGCATCTGTTTGATGCCAGTAATCCTCTTTGTGAGGTACTTCTGTGGCCTTTCCAGCTGCTGCAGATGTCTTGTGAGGTACATTCCAAAAGGGGTGTTGTACTCTATAATGGGTCTAATGAGTGCCAGGTAGAGGGGAACAATGACCTCTTTTTTCCTAGATAAGAACCCTTTTGTGATGAGGTGTGCCACATAGAAGGATTTCCTGACTACTGTGGCGATGTGATTATTAAAGGAGAGACTACTGTCCACCTGGGTCCCAAGGTCTCTTATCACACATTTGGCATTAAGTAGACTGCCGTTTATGTGGTAGTTCATGGGTACAGAGTTTTTACCAAAGGGGATGACAATGCACTTTTTGGCATTGAGCTTGAGGCCATGCCTCTGACACCAGGCATCTGTCTCAGTGATGTCCTTCTGTAGGATGTCCAACATCATTTGGGGACTCGACTATGGCTCCTAGTTTGCAGTCATCTGCGAATTTCGTTAGCCAGAGGCCTTCTGTGTTAGCCTGTACTTCAGAGAAGTAGATACCAAACAGGAGAGTTCCCAGGACTGAACCCTGTGGTACTCCACTTGCCAATGGTTTGAAGTCGGATTTGGAATCTGAAACTTTTAAAGTGTGGGTTCTGTCAGTGAGCCAGTTGGCAACCTATCTTGTGACGTAGGGATTTATACCTAGTTTAGTGAGTTTAGCTATAATTCCAGAATGGGGGATGGTGTAGAAAGCCTTGGCGAGGTCAAGCTAGGCTGTGTGAACCACCTTACCCTCATCTATGGCTTTGGTGAGTGCCTCAAAGAAGTCGATCAGGTTCAAAAGCATGATCTGCCATTCACAAACCTGAACTAGGTGTGGTCCAGAGTTTGAAGGTTACCAATGTCTTTGTTTATGAGTTCCATGATGATACGTTCCATGGCCTTGCAGACCAGGCTCATCAGGCTAATAGGGTGATAGTTCCCAGGATCAGTGGTGGCTCCCCCTTTGTGAAGTGGGATAACTGTTGCTGTGCGCCATTCAGTGGGCACAAAGCCTGATGTAAGACTATGATTGAACATGGTGCTTATGTGGGGAGCCAGTCTACACTGAAGTTCATGTAAAACGCAGCCTGGGATGTTGCATGGTCCCATGGATGCTGTGTTTCTGGTTTTAGAAAGTGCAGCTTTTACCTGCATAGATGTGATTACAGGGAATCTGCATTTTCCTTTATAGATATGGGCCCTTTAGGGAGTGAGAGGGGGGTATAGTTAGCACTGAATCAATCTGCCAGGATGTTGGCAATATCAGTTGGTTCTGTAATGTTCGTGCTGTTGTCCTGTAACTCAGAGCTGATCTGGGTGTTGCCATTGAGATTCTTGACATAGCTATAGAATGCTTTGTGGTTGCCCTTAGAATTAGTGGTGATTTTGTTTTCGTAGCCAGCTTTGGAGGATCTGATAAGGGATCTCAACTTCTTACTGAGGTTGACCAGGCAGCTCCCCCACTCATGAGATTTTATTCTCTTTTGCAACAGTTTCTTCCTTCTGTTGTAAAGTTTGTTTATGGCAGGGGACCACCAGATTGGCTTCATTTTTTTGGAGGATAGAGTCTTGGTTCTGTTTGGGATAGCATGATCCATGTACTTGTGTAAGTGCTTATAAAGTGCATTTGTCTAGGATTCAGCAGTTGTAACTGTATTGTCCAGCTGCATGGGTGTCATGAAGTTCGTCACTTTATGCCAGAAAGTTGAAAGGGATAGAAATCAGCCTAAAATGGCCAATAAAAATTGCAATTTCAGAGATGGAAACCACTCCTCTAGTGTTAGATTGGCAGTACAATGCTCTCACTCTCACTGGTAAGCAGTAGGACCTCCCTCTACCACAGCAAGGTCTGGATAACTCTGAACACTGAAACTAAAGTCCTGAAACCAGCAAAGCCTGGAAACTGGACTATTCTAGTTAGAAAAGGCGGGAAATTAGCAACCAAGATAGATTTTTTTTTTTTTTTGGTTAAATCAGGCTAAACAATACAGTTATACAGTAAATAAGCACAGAAAGGCTAGTTAGTACACTTGAGTGTATAGCCCAGAACAGTAAACTCAATTAAAACTTTACAAAATTAGAAATTTGAAAATTTAAACTTTTTAAATAAAGCAAGGCAAGTGCAGAACTGGAAAATGACTTATAGGCAGAAATACAGTGAAATAAGTAGCTAGTCTACTTTTTAAGCTTTCTGAGAAGTGCAGGTAATTAAAAACGACCAAAATCAGCAAAAATTAGAAATTTCAGCAAAAAGTACTTGCAGTTAGCAGAGAAAGTCTGTCTTTCTTGTTTCTGGTGCTGTTGTAGTCTGCAGGATGACCAAACAGGATCTGCTGATCTAAAACAAGCTCAAACACATTTTCCTATACAAATGCTAACAATAGCTCTGCTCTGCAAATACATTTCAAAGCACACTATGAAAAGAATCATTTTAATGAGTATAATAATATTTTAACCTTAAAATAATCAACTTCAGTACTTTATGGCAAAGACATATTAAAGAATGCATTGGTATGTCTTGTTAACAATTTGGTCAACATGTGGGTTTGATTCAGAAACATTTAATGCATAGCACTGAGCAAAGTAATGCAATGAGTTGCAGCAAGCAGGGACTGAATAAATAAGATACACACACAGCACAAGCAAGCTACTGGAGAAATAGTGGAGTATTAATTGTATGCAAATGACTACATAATGTCATGCAAATGAGTGTCTCCATGCAAATAAGACTCAGCATTTATGCAATTGTTGAAGTTAGACATAGTGAAACAATTGAGAGGCATATAAAGCCAACATTCTGAACCATAGTGAGTCTCATTTGGAACCAGTGCTTGCAAGGTTGTACATCATTGTCTTCTGTGTCCCTTATGGCTGTACAAGCTGCTTGTGCAGACATTGTCAGTAGCTTCCATATGGACAGGAAGACCATATAGAAACTAGTAAATGTGCTGCCTACACATGAAATCAAGAAATATGTACAGTATGCATTTTCCTGTGTTCATAAAAGTTTCCGTAGTATTAACCATCCCTGGATACATTTTAACACCAAACAGAGGACATGTTAGGAATTTCACAGGCATCAGCCTCATAGATGCTACAACAATTCCTTGACATTATGCTGTGGTATATGCAGGAACGTACATATTTTCCAAGGACACCAAAGGACAGAACCAGCACTATGCAGGCATAACACTAAATAGTGCATTTACCAGAGGTTCTGAGGGCCAGTGATTTCACTCACATTGCCATCAGTGCTCAGCCTGATCCAAAAGGTGTCCAGTTCATCAACCAGTGGAGATTCCACTCCATTAAGCATAGGATTTGTGCACTGCACATGCTCTTATATACAACGTTGCTGTGCAACATCTTCCTGTGCAACATCTTGTCTGCTCCCATTATTTACACATGTGGGATATGTGCAACTTCTAGCAGTATTTCTTGTGGGGTAGCTTCCTGGAGAGTCATCTAGAACCTGGGTCCCTGCTATCTAAAGGAACATATCATTCCTTACTGCCCAAAATGGGTGTTGTACTCAACCTCTGAAAGTATGCTAGCAGTTCCTCATGTAAGTATTGAAGCATCCACCTAGTGTCTATTACCAAGCTCCATATCTTTAGAACTTGCTACTTCACTGGTTGTGGGAGTATACTATGCTGGCTGGTTTTAGGCAAACTTTGAAAGCTTATTTATATGAAGTGGTCTATGATGGTGTGGTTTGTTAACTTGTATTTTGTCATTTTTAATAATTTATTCTTTAGTTTTTATTTTATTGTTAATCCTGTTATTGATCAGTATGTTGTAAAAAGCACCTACCAAACCTTGAACTTGAACTAGTTAATAGGTGTGATGACAGTGCCCTGGCCAGTAATCAAGGAGCCTCAATCCTCACCACTAACACCAGGGAGGCTGTCTCCTAGAAGAGGAAAGGATAACTAATACACAGAGTAAAGTACAATTTCCCTTAAGTGCACACAGAGATCACAGTCAGTCTGGGGCTGGTTGCCCCTTTGCTTACCAGGTCCCCAATAAGACTTCCCCACTGGCACAGCTATAGGGTCCAGGTTTCAGCCTAACTGGAAAGCTAAAACCTCCAGTACCCTCTCTGTTCAACCAGTGCTTTGTGTCCCTGCCAACTAGCTGACACAACACACACATACTTTGAAATAAGTATTTATACAACTTCACAGACACTCCTGGGAAAGGCTGACACAGATTCTCCAGCTGTGCCCCTTTACCCAGACTATATGGTAGTAATTACTGCCACCACCCAGTTAATAATATCAGCTACTAAAAGGCCCTTAAAAGGGTGTCCAATTATTACTGTGCAATATTAATATCCAATGGTAGTATGACTAACAGTCAAGACTTACTTTAGAGTGGCCTATTACAATAACCTCTATAAATATGCAATGTACTCTAGAGCTTATCTCTACACAAATCAGCCACAGGTAGAAGGTTTTAAAAATATTTGATAATAAATAATTAAAACACAAGACAAAACTACTACACCACAGAGATATCTAAGAGTTCAGAGATCACACAAAAACTTAAAATAATACAGTAGGACAGGTCTGATTTAAAAGAAAAACACTTAATTAATCTTTACTACCTTTAACTATTCCTACAAGAAATCACAGTGCTAAAACGTACATGTGAGCATAAGGCAGAGTGCTAAGTTGGATGTCCAAAGTCAAAATGCTTCTAATCTTTTGTGAGAAATAGTATGTAAACATTACTAGCAAACATGTCTCTAAGGCCCTCCCAAAATTACATCATTTTTGACACTTAGGTTTTCCCAGTATTCATATTGCATCATCTTAACACCGGGTCTGAGTTCTCAGGCCACAAACTGCATTATTTAGCAATCTAACACCTCCTCAGAAACTTACAACAATACAAGGCATTTCACATATAGATTCTAGCAGAAACCAGAGCAATAAAATATATTCCACATCTAAATTCTGGTCATTAACTTTAGCCTTAACACAATGGACATGAAACCTTCATCCATGAACCGGCTTGTAAAACATTAATAAGATCTTTTCAACTTAAAAATACACATTTGAAATACTTGGCTTGGTTTTCCTTACAGCAGATGGCAATGTTGCAATAATCTTGAGGTTCACATTTTACAGTGTTTTCTTACATTTAAAAACACAAGCCTTTATTTTACATTTATTTATACAGTTGATAGAATTATGTATCAAATTCTATTTGACTAGGCTGGCAGCCATTGCCAATATCTCCCCAATCATCACAACTCTTCCCCCTTGGGAACTCAAGCAAGCTTTTCAAGTGCCCCTTGAGAATCATCGCTTGAGAGTGTTAGGTATATCTGGGTGTACCTCACCCCATTCCCTGTCTTGACAGCCCATCTGCATCGGCATTGCTACTCCCACTACAGTGCTGCACTGACATATCATATGCTTGAAACCCCAGACTCCATCTTAGTAACTTGGCATTTTGCTGACTGGCTCTGTTTAACCATGTCAGAGGGTTGTGATCTGTCATCACAGTGAATTTTCTTCCATACAGATAAGGCTGAAGTTTTTGTAGTGCCCACACTATGGCTAAACATTCCTTTTCTACCACTGCATAGCATTCCTCCCTGGGTTGGAGCCTATGACTGAGATAAACCACTGGGTGCTCTTCTCCCTCTGAAGAAATCTGGCTAAGTACAGCCCCCACCCCATAGATTGAAGCATCCACCTGCACAACAAATTATTTGCTATAGTCTGGACTGGCTAACACAGGGGGTCCTCCCAAAGCTTCCTTAAGCTTCTGAAATGCCTACTCACATGCTGGGGTTCACCCTACTTTATCTGGCCTGTTCTATCTTGTCAGGTCTGTAAGGGGAGCAGCTATGGTACTATAATTGGGAACAAACTTTCTGTAGTACCCTGCTGTCCCCAAGAATGCCCTCACCTGCTTTTTGGTAACAGGTGCAGGCCATGCCTGAATAGCTTCCACTTTGGCAGGTTCTGGCCTTATCTTATCACTCCCCACTCTATGTCCTAGGTAGGAGACCTCTACCATACCCACCTGACATTTGCTCGGCTTAATGGTCAACCCTGCCCTCTGTAGTCTGCCCAGCACCTCCCAGACATGCTGAAGGTGCTGTTGCCAGGAATGGCTGTAGACAGCGATATCATCCATGTAAGCAAGGGCAAACCCTCCTGCTCCTGCTAAGATATGATCTACCAGCCTCTGGAAAGTCGCTGGGCATTCTTCATCCCAAAGGGCATCTTTGTGAACTCATAAAAGCCAAAAGGGGTCACAAAGGCTGACTTCTCTCTAGCACTGGGAGTCAAGGGCACCTGCCAGTAACCCTTGGTAAGATCAGTGGTTGTAAGATACTTAGCCCCACTCAGCTGCTGTAGGGCCTTATCTGTCCTAGTCATGGGGTAAGCTTCCGACTCTGTGTGACTATTTAATTTCTTATAATCCACACAGACCCTCAAGCTGCCATCCTTCTTTGGCACCAACACCACTGGTGAAGCTCAGGGACTGTTGGACTCTTGAATCACCCCTAGTTCCAACATCTCCTGTACCTCTTCCTTCAGAGTCTGTTTGACTCTCTCAGGCACCCTATAAGGGGCCTGCCTGATAGGCCTTTGGGGTCCTGTATCCACCTGGTGCTGCACCAGGTGGGTGCTCCCTGGTTTCCCAGTGAACATGCCCCCAAACTCATGCAACGCTGCTCGGATCTCTCGAACCTGGGTAGGAGATAGCTGCTAGGGCATTGCTACCCCTTCCTCCGAGGTGTCAGCCTGAGCCTCACTGAGGAGATCAGTCCCCAGATCTCCCTCAGACTCCTCCTGCAATCCACTGCAAATGCTCAGCAAAAGGGCCTCCCTATCATGGTAAAGTTTCATCATGTTAACATGGTACAATTTGTGCCCCTGCCATCTGCCTAGCACCTCCACCATGTAGTTAACATCACATACCTTTCTTACCAGCACGTAGAGTCCCTCCCAAGCTACTTGCAACTTGTTGTGTCTAACAAGAATGAGAACCATCACCTGCTGCCCTACAGCATACTCTCTAGTTCAAGCATTCCTGTCACACCACACCTTTTTCTGTTTTGGGCTTCTGCCAGGTTCTCCTGGGCCAGGCCCATGTGTTCCCCGAGCCTTGTCCTGAGGTTCAGGACATATGCCACAACATACTCATTGTGAGACTCACACTCACCTTCCCACTCATCTCAAATTAAATCTAGAGGTCCCCTCACCCTATGCCCATACAGCAACTCAAAGGGTGAAAAACCTGTGGATTCCTGGGGAACCTCTCGGTAAGCAAACAACAGATGGGGCAAATATTTGTCTTACTCCCTCTTAAATTGATCTGCAAATGCCCGTAGGATGGACTCGATTGTAGAGTTTAACCTATCAACAAGACCATTATTCTGGGGATGGTAGGGGGTGGTCTTCATGTACTTCACCCCACAGGACTTTCACAGACAAGCCAGCAGGGCTGACATAAAATTGGCACTTCTGTCAGACAGTATTTTCTTTGGGAAACCTACCCTGCTGAAAATCTCTAGCAAACCATTTGCCACCTTCTCTGCCTCAATGGAGGACAAAGCCACTGCCTCAAAGTATCGTGTAGCATAATTTACAATCACTAGGATATACTTTTTCCCTGTGGAACTTGGGGTACTCAGAGAACCCACCATATCCATAGCTACCCTCTGAAATGGCTCCTCAATCACAGGCAAAGGCATCAAAGGAGCTCTCACCTTGTCTCCTGCCTTGCCTACCTTTTGGCACTGCTCACAGGTCCTGTGGTACCCTGTTACATCTCTGGAAATTCTAGGCCAATAGACGTTTTGCATAATATGCCTCTTTGTATGTTTTATGCCCACATGACCTGCAAAGGGAATATCATGGGCTATGGCTAGAAGCACCAGATGGTAAGGTCTATGCACTACCAACTGTTGTACTCTATCTCACCTTCTAGCCCTCCCTCAGGGGTCCACTCTCTGTATAGTAACCCTTTGTCCCAGTATACAGATTCCCCCTTCCCTTGAGAATCAGGTGCCTCCCTAACTACCTGCCTCAGGCCTTGGAATGTAGGGTCTGAGAGCTGAGCCTGTCTCAAGTCTCTCCTTGTAGCTCTTCCCAGCTCCCCTTCCACAAAAAGTCTGGCATCCTCTGACAGCGGTGCCTCACTGTCAGCCTGGGTACTACTACTCACCTCTACCTTTGCAGTTACCCTGTCCAAGGAAACATCAGCATCCACAAAGCAGCTGTGGCTCACATTCAGTCTCACTGCTACAGCGGAACTCACTCCCTGAAGTAACCACCTCAGCAGTCCTGGCTGCAAGTATGCAGTCTGTCTGAGTCTCCCCCAGGCTACCAAACTCACATGCTTGTCTCCTAGTCTTACTGCATGTAACTGCATAAGTACATAGCACTGCCTTATCCAAATACTTCCCTCTCAGGACATCTGCAGGATGGTAGTTCCATACCCCTGTTGTCTTAAGACAACCCACTATTGGCATTTTATCTTTACCACTTACTGGCTTCCTCAGCTTTGGTTCCCCACCTTGCCTCCGTGAACATCTGTATGCCATATGGCTCCACTGGTTGCATTCAAAACATTTAAACCTATCTCATGGATGTGTACCTGGACTAGTGGCTTCCCCTGTTACTGGCATATTCTGTTGGGGCAGTCTGTGCTGCCCACCATGGGTTCCTTTAGTCCCAAGAGCAGTACTGGGGGTCCCTTTCCTGTGCAGGGCTGCCCCGCTTGCTAGGTATAGGTCTCCCTTCTTCCCCAACTCCTCTGAAGTAGCACACTGTTTATCAGCTAACCAGATCCTCATGTTCTCAGGCAAAGTGCTAAGGGCTTGTTCACTTACCAGAAGGTCTGCCAGACCTTCAAAATTGGTGACCTGACATCCACTCACCCAGCTATGAAAATAAGTTCTCAGTTCAACAACATATTCATATACATTTTCATCTGCCTTGCATCTAAGCTCATGAAACTTTTTCCTATACATTTCAGGTGTTAGCTTAAAACATTCTAATAAATGTCTTTTTACAGCAGTATAATCAAAACAGTCAGTGTCATGCATTTTTGCTAAAGAAGTTACAGCTTTACCATGGAGTAAGGGGGTCACGAACCATACCCAGAGCCCTTGGTCAACTTCATAATGTTTATATACCTGCTCAAACATATGAATGAAGCTATCAAAATTATCACCCTCTTTAAAATGTGGAAGAAATTTACTGACCTTTGTGCTTCTGGGGTCCGATTACCCCCTTCCCCATTACCTCCATGATTCTGGCAAAGAGTCAGCATTTCCCTCTCATGCCT
Organism: Protopterus annectens; assembly: GCF_019279795.1. NCBI lineage: Eukaryota > Metazoa > Chordata > Ceratodontiformes > Protopteridae > Protopterus > Protopterus annectens. The sequence continues at coordinate 1,842,856,962 of NC_056739.1, forward strand.
CCTCTGCCGTTCATTTTCCTCAGCTTGTAGACTCCTCATTTTCTCGGCTGCTTCTAGTTCCATACACCTGGCCTCCAACTCAAGTCTCTTTAGCTCCAGCTGGATTTTTAAGTCCACTGCAGAAAGGTTGAGCTGTCCATTCTCCGAGGATATTGTATCTCAACTGTCAGCCTGATTGTCCTCCAGGCTGCTGTTTTCTGATGCAGCTGTAACCAAGGCTGCAATCAGGTCTGCTTTAGTCAGGTTTCCATGCACCAGTCCCCTAGCATGGCACATCTCCGCCAGCTAGCTCCTTGTCAGCTTTCCATACTCTTCTGCTGACATGCTGCCTGCTCACATGGACTAACACTAAGCTAATAAAAGAAATAAAACAATTGTGATCTGAACTCTATACACTGCGTGGCTGTTTTAGAGTAAAAAACACTTTTAGAGATCACTGTACATAAGCTACAGGAATTCACTCTACCCACACCACTACAAGCCAATTAGTGTGAAGTAGATCCCACCACTGCCAACACTTGTAATGACCGTGCCCTGGCCCAGCAATCAAGGAGACTCAATCCTCACCACTAACACCAGGGAGGTCATCTCCTAGAAGAGGAAAGGATAACTAATACACACAGTAAAGTACAATTTCCCTTAAGTGCACACAGAGATCACAGTCAGTCTGGGGCTGGTTGCTCCCTTGCTCACCAGGTCCCCAGTAAGACTCCCCACTGGCACAGCTATAGGGTCCAGGTCCCAGCCTAACTGGGCAAGATAAAACCTTCAGTACCCTCTCTGTCCAACCAGTGCTTCATGTCCCTGCCAAGTAGTTGACACAACACACACACACTTTGAAATAAATATTTATGCAACTTCACAGACACTCCTAGGCAAGGCTGATACAGATTCTCCAACTGTGCCCCTTTACCCCGACTATACAGTAGTAATTACTGCCACCACCCAGTTAATAATATCAGCTACTAAAAAGCCCTTAAAAGGGTGTTCAATTATTACTGTGCAATATTAATATCCAATGGTAGCATGACTAACAGTCAAGGCTTACTTTAGAGTGGCCTCTTGCAATAACCTCTATAAATATGCAATGTACTCTAGAGCTTATCTCTACACAAATCAGCCGCAGGTAGAAGGTTTTAAAAATATTTAATAATAAATAATTAAAACACAAGACAAAACTACTACACCACAGAGATATCTAAGAGTTCCGAGATCACACAGAAACTTAAAATAATACAGTAGGACGGGTCTGATTTCAAAGAAAAATACCTAATTAATCTTTACTAGCTTTAACTATTCCTACAAGAAATCACAGTGCTAAAACTTACATGTGAGCATAAGGCAGAGTACTGATAAGTTGGATGTCATCAAAATGCTTCTAATCTCTTGTGAGAAATAGTATTTAAACATTACTAAGAAACATGTCTCTAAGGCCCTCCCAAAATTACATCATTTTTGACACTTAGGTTTTCCCAGTATTCATATTACATCATCTTAACACCTGGTCTGAGTTCTCAGGCCACAAACTGCAATATTTAGCAATCTAACACCTCCTCAGAAACTTACAACAATACAAGGCATTTCACATATACATTCTAGTGGAAACCAGAGCAATAAAACACATTCCACATCTAAATTCTGGTCATAAACTTTAGCCTTAACACAATGGACATGAAACCTTCATCCAGCCACACTGGAACCAATTTGTAAAACATTAATAAGATATTTTCAACTTAAAAAGACACATTTGAAATACTTGGCTTGGTTTTCCTTACAGCAGATGGCAATGTTGCAATAATCTTGCAGTTCACATTTTACAGTGTTTTCTTACATTTAAAAACACAAGCCTTTATTTTAAATTCATTTATACAGTTGATAGAATTATGTGTCAAATTCTATTCGACTAGGCTGGCAGCCTTCGCCCATCTCTCCCCAATTGTCACAATAGGTACGCACATTGATGCCTGTATATGCCAGGGTATATGGTTTCCATTAAGCAAACAGTAATCCACATATAATATTGCCCAGTGTTGTGCATTATGGGATATATGGATTTAGCCTTGTTACCATGAATGATAATGAGCCCCAGGCCTTAGCTATAATGACATGCAACACTGTGCATTCTTAAAAAACTGAATGTTGTTGAACTTGTTTTCAGACTTCTAAAGGGATGATTCTGCTACTTGGATGAATCCATTGGTATCCAGTATGGACATGAGTCTTGCATTCAGTTATTTGTGGTGTGTCCTATGTTATATACTATGGTAGTATGCAATTAATATAACCTGGAAATATCACATTAGTGCCTGAGGGACCTGTTGTATTAGTGGATAAGAACTCAGGTAAAAAAGTAATTAGAGGAACCATCTGCAGTGTTACCTCATACAAGGCAGATGTAGGCATAATACATAGTCAAAGAGGTATCATCTATTCTTTAATTATTTACCACAATACAGAAAACACAAAATAAAATTAATGCATGCACTCTCAACCATAGTAAGGTTATCTGACACCCAAGGTAGTCCCCAGAACTGTCTCCCTCCTCAATTTAAAGTTGAGGAAAAAACTCACAGATCTTAGTCTCAGTTGTAACAAGTGTACCAAGAAGATTATGTAAGTTCTTTGCTGCAGTTTGAGTTTGGATGTCAGACAAAGGTGCATAATGAACCACAGGTAGGAAGTGTCACAAGTCTCTGGGTGGATGGTAGATTATGTTATATTACATATCAGATGATGACATTTGTTAAATTCGCCCATGAATATAGCCTCGAGATGATATCTTATTTAGACGTGAAGTTAAGGATTGATAGAAGGAACAAGTGTTTGGTGTCAGGGATACAAAGAAAATCTATCTTCTCAAATTCTTATTTGGAATACCACAGCTGGTACCCTTACCACCCAAAAAAGTCTATAGTAAATGGGCAGTTGGTAAGGGCAGCCAGGATGGTTAATGATGAGTTGAAGTTTCTTAGTGAAACCGACTATATAATAGGTTTATTCATGAAAAAAGGTTACCCTGAACCCCTGTGTACTTTAGTTAAAGAAGAGATTATAAGAAAAGGGAATGATGTTTTTTATAGACCCATTTTAACAGGATCTATAATAAAAATAACAGACAGGAATGTACAAAGGTATAGGGGACTGAATATTTCTGGAATGGAGAAGTAAAGTGGTTTGATGTTCATTACTACATTTAATCAGGATGTGGAATGGGTCACCCAGGTCATTCAAACAAACTGGGGGCTGTTGCAGTTGGATATGGATGTTGAACAAAAATTGGGAAGACCCCCGAAATTTGTATTCAGGAAGGATAGGTCCTTTAAAGACATTTTGGAGATGAGTCAGATGGGATCCCATGGCACCAACAGGACAATAGGTAATTTTAAATGTGGAAGATGTGCAATATGTAAACACATTATGGAAACTGGGATTAGGTTATGTATTAATGGGACTATGGTGCAATTTTATGGGCACTTTAATTGTTTAAGTCAAAATGTGGTCTATATGGCTAAATGTGAGCACTGCCTGGCATTCTATGTAGGAAAGACTAGTAGACATTTTAAAGACAGGGTGTATGAGCATTTATTAGATATTAGAAAAGGGAACCCACTAATGCTTTGGCTAGACATATTTCTGTACATCAGGGAGATGCCTTTAGTATTTTTTGTTTTGCAAAAATTGGTTAAGGATGTGTAAGGCAGGGTTTTAGACGTGCATCTTGATATTTATGAATTAAAGTGACAACTGCGTCTGGATACAACTAATTTCCCAGGTATAAATGACAATGTGAGTATTTCTGCTTTGTTAAAATTGAAATACATTTTAGGGTAGGTACCCAGGTTTTTAAAAGGGTTGTCTTACATATTGTAATGCATATAATTTTGTATTGTATTTTTTATTGTGCTATTATATGGCATTATTGTGATGTCATTAATTAATGGGTAATTAAGATTGTTAAGTAGGAGGGGCATGGGTATTTAATGGTTGGGATTTTAGCATTATGTTGTTCTGAGGAAGTCCTAATAGTGTTTGGATGAAAGCGTTAAACCCATTGGTAAAGATTGCTTTTTGGTTGACAATAAATGCTTGGAATTCAGTGTTGATACTGTTGGATGGGTGATGAGCATAGCTCTCAACCTTCCATCACCAAAATGAGGAACACTCACCTTCATAATGTGGAACAAATGGGCAAAATGTGGAACACATACTAATGGCTTACTAACAACTTCAACTAGGAAGGTCATAGGATGGTTAAAATATGCTGTTTTCACATATAAAGAAGATCCTTTAATGAATTAATATGATTAATGTCAATTGACCATGGATTTCACCTAAAACATTCCTAACACTGAATGTGTAACAGACCCTTTCAATGTGGAACTTTGTGGAATTTCGAGGAGCATGACCCTTTTAAGACCCCAAATGAGGTACGTCCCTCATAACGAGGTACACTGGAGAGGTATGGTGATGAGCTAGTAAGTTAACTGTAACTATGGCTGTACATATACATATTTTAAATCAGTGGATCTATGGTATGTATTTTAGAGATATCAGGCAGAACAAGAATTCAGCATGTAGAATGTTGCTGAATGGCCTGAATGCTCTACCTATGCTTTAAAATGTAAGACAGTGGAAAGCTACTGAATAGTTTGAAGGCTGTACTAAATTTCCAAAGGAAATATGGTTGTGATAAAGTTAACTTCAGTAATATGTAAGAAAACTGTGCAGGAGGAAAAAGAAGGTAAACCAGAAACAAAACTAGAAAGGGCCAGTAAAGACAACTATAGGAGTAAAACTTGTTAAATGTTCCATTACCTGGGCCTGTGAGTGACACAGAGTGCGGGGCCAGCTATTAATACTGATCAGCCTTCTCATCCAGCTATTAGTGCAAGAAGCCAGACGTCACACTGACATATCCAATGTATCCAATGTAAGTAAAACATCCAGCGTTAGGTATGAACATTTACTACAACTGTGAACAGACTCAGATAAATATGAGGATGTGTGAAGTGCTGCAGGAATGATAAAATGCCCAAGTATAAGGCAGGAGTTAGCACAACATGTAGTAAAATGCATGCACAGTCTAAGGGAAGACGATGATCACAGGCAAATTGTCATGCCAAAACTAAAAGTGTATTGAACTAGTGTCTTCCTTTCCTATAAGTTCATTAAAATGTAGTGGCAACAGCAATGCGTGTCAAATGAACTGACTTAAAAAGAGGCGTGGAACAGATAAAAATGTCTCGAAAGGTGAATAGTCAGACATTTAAAATAAGGAACAGCAATGACAAGAAGGACTGGTCAACTGAAATAACGGAAATAAATACAGTGTTTCTGCCTCTTCTTTTTGCAGTAGCACTACACTGGGGCAAAGTACTTCTCAACTGTATAGCCTTGAATTTAAACCCAGAACACTGAACACTGGCAACCAAGATGGAAGCCAAAGAGGAAGAAGGGTGAAAATATACAACCCACAACTGCAATCAAGCAGCTCTGATGAAGACTTTAAATTCAGTAGCATTCTTGATTTTAAGCAATGACTGATGAAGCTTAAGTGAAAACACATTTATATACATAGTAGGGATTGTGAATAAAATTATATCACTCATCCACTATGGTGACTAGTATGATTTTCATTGTTTTAAGTGGGAGAAGATCAAGGCATATGATTAAAAGGATAAAGACAGAAGACATTAGTATGAAACCTTGAATGGCAAACCCCCCAAAATAGGGAACACTGATAATTCCTACCTGAAGTACAAAAGGATGAAAAAGTAAACAGCAAATGAAGGAGGACAAACCCCACTACAACCCCAATGGGGGGGTGCAAGACCCCCTCATACCCCTAAACATATATACATATATATATATATATATATATATATATATATATATATATACATATATATATATATATATATAAAATTACATTCCTTTATATCACTGATGAATTTCCATTGACATAAAATATGTCATGAAAGTATCTCAGCAATCAATTTCATCTGAAAAAGAAAACAACAAAATAATGTGATTACAAATGAAACACATACTTTTCATTTATGATCACCTAAAGCAAACAGAAACTTTGCTTTTACATGGAGGATGGCTTCATAGCCCCAGACATGGGGGATCTACCCTTACACTCCCAGAAATTGCATACACTAACTCCATGATTGCACAAATACAGAGTATAGCTCCTGAAATTATATTACAGCCAAACTGTTTTATTTATTTAATTTATATAATGGCTTTGTGTTATTTGGCAGTTTGTGCTGATAGCCAGCATTAGGCATAGGCTAACTAGGTGGCTGCCTAGGGTACCGCTCTAGCAGGGGGGCTTTTCCAGTAATCTGGATGGTGTAAACAGACCTGGATGTGGGCACCAGCTGGTGGGGGGGGTCACTGTGGAGCTCTTTTGCCTAGGGCACCACTTGACCTAATGCCGACCCCGTTTGTGCTTCAGGCAGGTGATGCTCAAGGAATTTCACCTTTGACCACTTATAGATATACTGAGTCTAGGAGTATGTAGCAATGGCTGATGTACCAGTGACAAAATAGATGAACACAGATGCAAATAGACATATAAAGAAGTATGGCAGAAGGATAAATCTTGTGTGTGCGTGTGTGTGTGTGTGTGTGTGTGTGTGTGTGTGTGTGTGTGTGTGTGTGTGTGTGCATGTGCATGCGCGTGTGTAAGGCGTCGCATGTGTGTGTGTGTGTGTGTGCGTGCGTGCGTGCGTGTGTGTGTGTGTGTGTGTGTGTGTGTGTGTGTGTGTGTGTGTGTGTGTGTGTGTGTGTTGGGTATAATCAGTTACTCCTGTTTATAGTGATGTTATAAATAAAACAATACCAATGAGGAGAGTTTGACTAGTAAACAGGCTATGTATGTTTTGAAGTCACTGAAGGAGGACGTAGCTGTGTAGCAGTCTAACTCAACAGCAGGGAGTACTGCAACCAGCCTACAAAGCTAATGCCTATGGGAATCATAATGTAAGTTTCAGTGATTAAAAAAAATATTTATCTGCTCACTAGCTGTCGGATTTGTTTCATATGAATATGGTGACAAGGCCAGGTATTTATCTCTTTTTTGTGATGCTGTGAGGCATAGGAATAAAGAGAATGCAGCCAATATTTAATGATACATTTCTTCTACCTGCTTACTTTCAGAGCTTTCTTCTGTTCTGTAATACTGGCTGGAGTAGCAACAGTCAACAGTCAATGCATGAATAACATAAGTAGGTCATTAGCTATTCCAAGATCTGTTATTTTACTCTTGTAGCCTGTAATCTATACATTTACCAAACAATTATATTAAAGTGTAAGACGATGACATAACTTTTCTTTCTCTATTATACTCATGAGGAAAATTGCCCACTTTTTTCATTAGTGTGTTTTGACCTTTCACTCTTTACCATGACCTTCTTTAGGCATACTTGTGTTCCCTATTCAAAAAAGGCAATTTGATGAAGCCATATCCAAAATATGCTAGCAAATATAGTAATATTAATATAAAAAGTAAATCATATTGTGGAAGTTGAAATTCCCACGATTTTCTGAAATTGTGGCTAGGGATGTTAGTAGGAGTGACATACTTAACGCATATGCTAGATAAACTTCCCTGAGCAATAACAAAGGAAATGGGTTATACCTTTCATTAGACACATTTAGGTAACATTAGAAGAACATTCCATGGCGCTTATATGAGTCAGTAAGTGGGTTTCTTCACAGCCATCTTCAACATGTACAACAATCCTTGTTAATTGCAAAAACCTAAAGAGCAGCTCACTTGAGAATGGTACACTCCAATTATCTCCATTGAGCTCCATAATTTCATTAGATGTTTGTATGTGTACTTTAAAATGTAATATGTTAAATCAACACTTTGGCTCATTCAGTGAAATACACAACTAAATGTTTCTATACATCAAACACAGAAAAATATACTGTATGATATATAGATGTTTAAGATATACATATACACACACATATAGACTCACACACGTAGAAATATATTAAAGCTAAGCATTTTTTTATCCTTTTGTAAAGCATAGAAAACATTCTATATATGATTTCCCTTTGTAGTGATAAATCTATCTATATATTCATCTACACACACACACACACACACACACACATATATATATATATATATATATATATATATATATATATATATATATATATATATATATATATATATATATATAGATAGATAGATACATACATATATACATATATATATATATATATATATATATATATATATATATGAGAAAAACAACAAAGAGGCTGTCACGTCATAAAATGTCAAGAAAATATGATCCTTGAACTTTTCAGTTTCAAGTTCTCTCTTCTAATTGTAAGCCAGAGGCACTTAACTGCTATTGATCTTTCAAAGACACAATAGGTAAAGGGGTCACCACAGCTGTTAATATTCACTGCTTAGTGAAAGAGCAGCAAAGGACATTTTAATGTCACAGACTTTCTCAGGGAGTTTTTAAAAGAAGGTCTTAATAGGCTAGCCTATGAGTGAAAAGGACATGAAATAGACAAATGTAGAAGCAAATGTGATAGCAATTTTGTGCTAATCAAATCACAACTCACAATTGATTTTAGACAAAAGTTTATGTCATATACATTGTAAAGTCATGATGACATTTAGACTCAGACTGCATATTTTCTGCAGTCACAAGGTGCAAAATATAGTAGATCAAGGAAAATGTATATTCCATCCTATCAATATTCAAGTAGCCAAGTAAAGTACTATTGGTATAGTGTAGTACTAAAAACAAGTTATGGTGACCAAGGAGAAGTACTGATTATTGACTCTTCCAATTTATTTGACAACATTGTTCTTTCAGACAACTACAAACATACTAAGTATATATATATATATATATATATATATATATATATATATATATATATATATATATATATATAATATATTATATATAATATATATATATATATATATATATTATATATATACATATAGCTAATTAAACTAATGAGTAGTCTTTAATTAGAATTAGACTTTACATTTGTTTCTGACTGTCTGACTTAAACATTCTTACGTAAAGATATTCTGTTAAAAGAAAAGTTAACTTAGCATCTTAAACCTGTAGCTTTTAGGTAAAAGCAATTGTCTTACTGTATACATTTTGCCTCCTTGCCTTAAACTAGTTAAAGCATAAATTAAGTTAGCTTTGTATTAATTTGTTATAGCATGAGTATTTTTTCATATTCTATGTAATATAAAGTAGCCCTTCCAAACACTATGGTTATTAATAAAAGTTCAAATGGGCAAAAAATAATGTATGCTCAAGCTTTTCTGTTCGATGCTTTTTGAACGCACTGTGCTATATAAAACCTTATTTAATGAACATATTAACATTTCATGAGAGCAGCAGCAGAATATAACCTTTATATTTCAACTAATTAGCAGATTGACTCAAGTCTATGTATACTTTATATATTTTTTAAGCAGGGCATTTAACAGATCTTGAACAAGTGTCATGCTCAGTGCAGTTTAAGAGCTGATTAGTAAAGACAAAAGTTGTTGACAGCATATCTATCTGAAATTAAAAAAAGAAACATATGACTCATTCAGCTGAGACACAGGATACTAGGCATTGGTTTAATGTCACCCATTAACTTATAAGTGCATTTTTGTGATTTATCTGCCTATATGCCATTTAAAATCCCATAAATCTTACAGCCCATTAGCTGTGAAGGAGCCCAATAGCTAAAGATATAAATTTAGATGTATACATACACACACACACACACACACACACACACACACACACACACACACACACACACACACACACAAAATCACACAGCCAGATTCAGCACTCGGTGACCAAGGCAGTGACCTTATGGCCCACTGGCTGGGAGGGCCCCCCCCCTCATGACTGGGAGATGGTTTACTGGCCAGGAGATTAATTTTATTAATATAAAAAAAAAAAAAAGCAAAAAAAATTGTATTTTTTTAAAGGACGTTCTTCTTTAAGAAGCCCTTTGCAGCCATTCACACAGGCCTTGCATCTGTGCAACATATTTACTTCTTTGACTTCCGCACATGTGGAATTTGAAAACAGGAAGACATTTGGACTGTGGACCAAGGATGGAAAAACAGGAGTTGTGTGTGAGAGTGTGCAGGTGAGCGGGCGTGCATGAAATTTGAATACAAGTAGACATTTGGATTGTGGACCATGAATGGACAAATAAGAGGTAGATGCGTGAGTGTGTGTGAGTATGCATAAGTGCGTGTGTGCATGTGTGGAATAGGTAGATAGGTGTGTGTGTTTTGCATGTGTGTGTGTGTGTGTGTGTGTGTGTGTGTGTGTGTGTGTAAGAGGTTGCTAGGCAGCTGTGTGTGTGTGTGTGTGTGTGTGTGTGTGTGTGTGTGTGTGTGTGTGTGTGTGTGTGTGTGTAAGAAGCAGATATGTGTGTGTGTGTGTGTGTGTGTGTGTGTGTGTGTGTGTGTGTGTGTGTGTGTGTGTGTGTGTGTGTGTGTGTGCTGCATTTGTATGTCTGTGTCTACATGTGTCCGTGAGGTAGATAGATAACAAACATCTCAACTGTCCAGATTTTTGCCCTATATTGTTTGTCACCTCCTCACAAAATTTCTGACTTTCTGGAAAATCTTTGAGAATATTAGTTACTAAATAACAACAGATATTTGATCTCAGATTTCATATCCTTTAAAAAAATGCATATTAACACAAATCTTGTTATTCTAGCAACTTTCTAAGTTCATGAGAGCAATATTTAAAATATATCCCTATTTATTTTAGGCTTTGTCCAGATTTATTGCACTAAGAGGTTGATAGGGATATGTGTGAGTGAAATGCATTAGTTAGGGATAGCAGGTGTTTAGCAATTTGCTCAGACTTCAGGTGTATTTTTCAAGGAACTCAGTTTCAGGTTAAGTATTTCTCAAGCAATAAAGTTTCAAGTGCATTTTCAAGGAATTGTGAGCTTTAAGGGAATATAAGTTTACTGTTGCTCATGCTAAGTCTGCTTACAATGTGCAACTGTTTTGTTAGCAAATGTAATCACTATTGTGCTATAAAGATGTAAAGCATTTCCAGTAGCACAACAGGTAGTATGCTTCCTTTTGATGCAGTAGGCTGTGGGTTCTACTCCCACTGCATCTAAACAGTTTGTTGATACTATGTTGTACTTTAAGGGGGCGTGGTGCTACAGTACTGAGTATGTCCTCCTTTTGATGAGATGCCTAGTAACTATGAACCTATAATCAGTTTGCTATCCATTCCTTATTCCAGTATTACCAGCTTACCATTTTTTAATGGAACATAGGCATTATTCTTCAAGGGTTGCAGACACTGAATTTGTAGATGAAACACTGAAATATAAAGTTGTTTGTTAGCAGCAACCTCTTCATTAGATGCAGATTTCTTTAATGTGGAATTATTCAGATGACTTTTACTTCTGCAGAGATTGTGCATATTGACTGATATCAGTGGATTGTAATGAATGGCCTTTTATGGTTGAAATGTTCTGAATTGGGTAGTTTTCTCATTATTGGTTCATATGTTTTCTTTCATTGCTTACTGGAAAAATGTTCAAAACTATACATTTAAAGCATGCTCTAACACGTGCTGCTGTGTTATACAAGGGATATAATTTAATACAACCAGAAAGGTGAATCAAAGAATATTTGCATGTTTGCATGGTCCTAAAAGTCTGTGTAAGGGGCCTATGATTTGAAAACAGCCCAAAAGGTAAACTTTATCTGCCACTGACCAGATGCATTTTTTTGAATGTGAGTTTCAATACGTATGAGTTTCAAGGGCAGAAAAGTTTTAATGCTATGTCTGTTTTCATTGTGAGACTGTATTGCTTTGTTTAGCAATTGTCTATTAGTGTTTGTGTTATTGTGCTATAAAATATGAAGCAAAACTGATAAATTGAATCCAAATATTGTAATCACTGTAGAAGTAAAGCAGAAAACAGTATGCATAATGAAAGATATGAACATTGCTTATGGTAACTGGGGAGAAATAGACAATAATGGGACAATGGAATGGCTGTGGAGGAGGGCTGTGTATGGGAGGGTGAGTGTGTATGGGGGGACTAATCAATTATCCTCCCTAGGGCCCCATTTGACCTTGATCCAGCTCTGCACACACACATATACATATATATATATATATATATATATATATATATATATATATATATATATATATACAGCCAATTCATTACATTAATTTGGAATGTCAAGTCATTTTTTCCCAGCTTGTGAGATCAAAATCTCACATATTTGAAAACTGCTGATATCTGTTTCTGAGAGGTCATATTACAGCCCCCGTTAAAACATGTTTTTAAGTTTTTAGATTTTTTTTCTTGTGGTTCACTCTTTTGGAGCCTTTGTTTTGAGCATGTGGGTTGTATAACTTCACGCAATGCCACAGACCAGTAATTAGATATAGATTTATGTTGGGAGGCTGCAAAGGCATCAATGCCTGTGCTTGAAATATTTGCATTTATTTCTATGTATATATAGCTATCTATATATATATATATATATATATATATATATATATATATATATATATATATATATATATATATATGGATATAGATATATGTGCAGGTATGTATCAGTGTCTAATGCTTTTATTGAGGATCATATATAGACTCTACATCCAAGGCAGAAAAGCAACTTATTCACCTCATTGCAAGAAAGCTTAGATTCTGCGGAAGGCATGTAGATCACAAAAATGGCTATTGGCTTGAGTTGTTCAGTATGACATTCAAATAAAAATGCCTTATCCAGATAAGTATAGCATGCAAGCTATAACAATGATAGCAGACAAAAAATCATGGAAGCAACAGAGCAGGAATGAAGGTCAGGCTAAATCTATTTGAAAAAAAAAACATATAAATAAAACAACAAAACAATATTACAGACTATCATACAAAGCAACGTCCTTCTTTAGGTCAAATATGAAAATGTATGCCTACTAGAATTTTAAATGGAGATGCTGAACAAATCACATTACAATTTCAACAAAGGTTTTCCTCAGTCATACAGTTTGTTCAGTTTGTATAACAACTATGCCACGGCAACTGAAAATAAAAACATTAAAGGTAAAGCACAGGAAATTGATCTTCTTTAATATCCTTCAGTTAATATAAAGGGTATTCAGAAAAAAAAATCATAGTGCATTACACAAAACAATGCAGTGAGTGACAACATGCAGTGAGGTGGTGATTCAGTAGTCCATGTAGCGCAACCGTGCAAGTATAAAAATAGTGTAGTATGCATCACATGCAAATGACCACATAATGGCATGTACATGAGTGTCAACATGCTAATGATTGCCACTGAACATGCAGATGACAAAATAAAATATGCTGCATGATACAGAAATATAAAATTAGTACACTGAGCAGTGCACCAATCAGCTATTCTGAACAACATAATTTTAAAGCCGTGCTGCACATTTTAAAATGCTAGGAGTATTATCTCCTGTACCTGGTCAGCATATGTTAGTGAACACCTTTGGAGCCAGTGTCTCATCACAGAAGAGCTTCCCAGTGGTAAGATGCCATTACCTCCATGACCAGGACATTATCGGCTGCTATTATTTTGACAGAGACACCAAATGAGAGTTAGCAGACATGCACTATCTTAACATGCAATCAAGAGGGCTGCAGAGAGTACCAATCCCAGTGAAGAAGATATTTTGTACAGCATTAATAATTCTTGCTATGAAGATTTTTCAGCATCCAATAGGGGATACTTTTAGTATTTCATAGCATTGACCTTGAAAATTCTAAACCAAACAAAAAGAGATACTTCAGGAGTTTCATAGAGATGACATTGTGAATTCTACACCAGTTCCTTGACAGGATGCTGTGCTATTTAAGAGAGGATATGTGGTTTCCACAGACTGCAAAGGAGAAAATCTCCACCATGGGAGCATTTTGTGTTATAACCCATTTCCCTGAATTCGTGGGGGCCATATACTGTACCCACATTGTTATCATGGACCCACTTGCTCCACCTGGTGTCCAATATTATCAGCTGCAAGAGTTTCCACTGTATCAGCTGCCAGGTGATTACTAGTGCACAGCATATTGTATACAATGTCCTTATGTGCCAGCTAGGCTGTTCCCATGATTCCCACTTCCAACACACATGTGACCTCAACCAATACTTTACAATTCAAACTTTCCACATAGTAATCTAGTTGTTAAGTACACATATTTCCAATCACAAAGTCCTTGATAATTTGCTCCCATGAATGAAGGCAGCAGACCACTGATAATGGTGTTGACTGCCAAGTGTGGCAAGTGATACAGAAGGACACTTATCCACATCCCCCAGGCAGTGTCAGACATGGGATATCATACTACACTATGGCAAACAAATAACATCACTTAATATACTATTTGACTGCTGAAGACCCGCTTCCACTGCTTTGGTACATTTGGTGACACACTGTAGTATGCAGTGTAGACCTGCTGCAAGATGTCTATAGTCTGTGCCATGCTAGATAACATGGTGTTATGAATTCAGTTATAATATGTAGGCATCATAGTACTACAGCACTATCTGGCATACCTGCTGCAGCAGGAGAAGATGAGATGGGTGAGACGTCATCAGAAAAAGTGGTTGATAGTTAATTTCATGTGAGGCAGAAGCAGGCACACTAGCAAAGAAATAGTGTCAGGTTCACAAGTATGGAATTTGACAACAGAAATACAGAATAAAACTGATACATACAATACCATGGCTAACTGGTACAATGCCTTGACTGGCCATACTATAATTGCATATTACCATGACCAAATAAGCCAGAATGGTGGACAGGATACAGTCATCATTACTTGTACAACTGTGGTGGAGCATAGAGGCAGTAGTAGTAATACCACCATTGATAGAAAGGTCACAGGTGGAGGATGCAGTAATCATACACACAGCTAGGAAATTGGAGGAGTCAAGGATCATCTTCTTTATGAATGGGATGGAGCATCCATGGGTGGAAAGTTGGCTTGGTATACCATATAGAGTGATGAGACATTGTGTCCAAGAGATGCCATACCACATTGAGAGTGTATACGGGTACCCTGCTGTGGCTTCTGCTGGTGCATACTGATAGAAAACAGGTATTCACGATCCCATCAACACACACAAAGATGTCTCTCACTGTAAGGCTGGAGGGGTGTATGGTGGTGCTGCTGTAGACCACTGAGTGTCTTGCCCACTGGTGCATGACCACAGTGAAATAAGAAGAGCATTGGCCACATCCATGCAGGTATTCACACCCAACAGTGGGGGCAACCATGGATGATGTGCATACTGAAGGGGTATTTGTGTTCATCAGCTCTTCTATTAATAAAAGTTCACCCCCAATTTTTTAAAACTAAATAACCCAAATTCAACAAATATACAAAAAACTGACCAAATCAAAGACCTCAAAATCAAAAAGATACAGTTCTTTTTTATAAGTTAATAAGCAATACCATTAGACAGACATTTTTCTATTGTCAGCTTAGCCAACTGTGAAGAATACCACACATGGTATGTAAATAAGTTATTACATAAAACAAACTCAGACACTGCTAGCAGCAAATCAGTGAGCCTTTCAGTAAAAAAGAAATAGTTAAGTAGAAGTCTTTCTAGGTTCCATAGCACCTCTGAACATTCAGTGCTGTTGTATAAGCTATATCTGTCTATTATTATACTGTTAAGTTTCTTAAGTCTATCTTGGGTATCCGGTAAATATTTCTACTTCTTTTGACTAAAAGTTTGAGAATGAAGTCTGGAAAGATTGAGGCTATTTCAGTAATGAATTTCCTGCTTCCCTCCTTCCTCAATGGGCCTCATAAATTAATATCACAAATTTCACAAATTTTGAAAAGCTTAGTTAACCCAAAAAAAATTATCACTGTGGAGCCATGACCTAGTGATATATTAAATAATTAGTCATCAAATTCATCCATCCACAACTCCTTTTTCCCATTTTTGTGCATGGGGTCAGGGTGTCACCTCAACAGTGACAATCATCTAGAGCCAAGGTTTAAACTGCCGGGTGGCTAGCCCTGCAGCTATAGTTCTTCCACATCACACACAGGCCAGTTTACCACATCCAATCCACTTATTGCATATCTTTGGAATGTAGGAGGAAAACGGAAGACCCCAAGAAACCCCATGTAAACACAGGAAGGACATGCAGATTACAAATACAGGGCACCCCATTTGAGTATCAAACTGTGGAACTTTTTGCTGTGGGGCAACAACACTATCTGTTACACAACTGTGCTGCCCCATTTCAACAAATTCTCATGCAAACTATTATAACTTGATAAAATAATTATGTTGCTATTATCCCATTATATTATTTTATAAGTAATATGGTATTTTGCTGCAAGCAGTTATCAGTCTACAGAATTAAGCTGCATTAGAACTTGTTTTTATAAGAGTGTGCAATAAAGGCAGTCCTTGCTTTTCAAGCAGTTATATTAACACAAATGGGAATATGCACAGCACAGTTAAAGTCAACAATATACTTTTTCTCATTATATATATAATAGACCATTTAAATTCATTAGTGAATACTGTGACTAATATATGAGCAATCCTGGGGGAATCAGATAAGTTTAATCAGATTGTAGGTGGTAATTGACACTAACTTTATGAAAGAGAGAACGTTAAACAATTATCTTTGGTATGAGGAGATCAATCACTCTCATAAAACATGCAATAGTCATAGGACTAGGATATACTCTTGCTATCAATCATTCAAAGTACATCACAAAGAGTAAAGGCTTTGCACATCCTATTGTTAACACAGAATTTTCCATTTTAATTTGTAAGGTAGCTGTGATTCTTTGAATGTTATCTATCTAGCCATCTGCACTTTTTGTCCAGTGTTCTATGTAAGGAAGAGTAATAGGCACATAAAATGCTATGTACTCAGTTATAAGAGAAGTTGTTGAGCCCAACGTCCTTGTTATGCACATCATATCTACTAATACTTAACTTCTATTTTCTTTTCCTAGAAATAATTCAGGTAAGTAGCAGAGGTGATGATCTAACAATGCAAAGAAGAGATGCAAAATATCATTGTATTACACTCTCCTTAGAGGTGAGAGACCACTGGGTATGAATGGGTTTGCAAGCATAAATCTACTTTAGGTATGCCTAACTTTATCTAGTATTTGAACGGCTTTCAAAAAGTGCTTTTGTTTTTTTAAAAACATAATGAATGTTAGCATTACACCTTTCACTGTGTTGTGTAACTTATTGACTGCATCAGTTACTAATACTGCTCTATTTATATCTGTTTTTCATTTCCGTGGTGGTTTTAAACACATTTTTTTTCTTTTTTTTTGCAGTAAAACAAAGATGTTTAGTACTAGAAATCACCACCAGCATTACTTTTAATTAACAAATCATCATCATCATCATCATCTTCTTTCGGCTGCACCCGTTAGGGGTCACCACAGCGGATCATCTGTTTCCATTACTTCCTGTCCTCTGCATCTTGTTCTGTCACACCAAACACCTGCATATCCTCTCTCACCACATCCATAAACCTTATCTTAGGCCTTCCTCTTTTCCTGTTACCTGGTAGCTTCATCCTTAGCATCTTTTTCCCAATATACTCAGCATCCCTCCTCAGCACATGTCCAAACCAATGTAATCTTGCCTCTCTGGCTTTGTCTCCAAACCTTCCAATCTGGGCTGACCTTCTAATATACTTATTCCTGATCCTGTCCACCCTCATCACACCCAGTGCAAATCTTAACATCTTTAACTCTGACACATCCAGCTCTAACTCCTGCCTTTTTGTCAGTGCCACTGTCTTCAACCCATATAACATATCTGGTCTCACTACCCACTTGTAGACCTTCCCTTTCACTCTTACTGGTACTCATCTGTCACAAATCACTCCTGACACTCTTCTCCACCCACTCCATCCTGCCTGTACTCTCTTCATCACCTCTTCTCCACACTCACCATTACTCTGACTTATTCATCCCAAGTATTTAAACTCATCCACCTCTGCCATCTCTACTCCTTGCATCCTCACCATTCCTCTATCCTCCCTCTCATTCACACACATATATTCTGTCTTAGTCCTGCTGACCTTCATTCCTCTTCTCTCTAGAGCATATCTCCACCTCTCCAGGGTCTCCTCCACCTGTTTCCTACTCTCACTACAGATCACAATGTCATCTGCAAACATCATAGTCCATGGGGACTCCTGTCTGATCTCGTCTGTCAACCTGCCCATCACCATTGCAAATAAGAAAGGGCTCAGAGCTGATCCTTGATGTAATCCCACCTCCACCTTAAATGCATTGTCACTCCCACCGCAGACCTCACCGCTGTCACACTGCCCTCGTACATATCCTGTACCACTCTTAGATACTTTTCTGACACTCCCGACTTCCTCATACAATACCACAACTTCTCTTTAGGCACCCTGTCATATGCTTTCTCTAAGTCTACAAAAACACAATGCAACTCCTTCTGACCTTCTCTGTACTTCTCCATCAACACTCTCAGAGCAAACATCCCATCTGTAGTGCTCTTTCCTGGCATGAAACCATACTGCTGATCACTAATTATCACCTCACTTCTTAACCTAGCTTCCACTACTCTTTCCCATAACTTCATGCTGTGACTTATCAATTTAATCCCTCTATAGTTACTACAGCTCTGCACATCACCCTTATTCTTAAAAATCGGCACCAAAACACTTTTTCTCCATTCCTCAGGCATCCTCTCTCTTTCCAAGATTTCATTAAACAATCTGGTTAAAAACGCCACTGCCATTTCACCTAAACACCTCCATGCTTCCACAGGTATGTCATCTGGACCAACAGCCTTTCCATTCTTCATCCTCTTCATAGCTATCCTTACTTCCTCCTTGCTAATCCATTGCAATTCATGATTCACTACCTCAACATCATCCAACCTTCTCTCCCTCTCATTCTCTTCATTCATCAGCCCCTCAAAGTACTCTTTCCATCTCCTCAACACACTCTCCTCACTTGTGAGTATGTTTCCCTCATTATTCTTTATCACCTTTACCTGCTGCACATCTTTCCTAGCTCAGTCCCTCTGTCTAGCCAATTGGTACAGGTCCTTTTCTCCCTCCTTAGTGTTCAGCCTTTCATACAACTCTTCATATGCCTTATCGTTAGCCTTCGCAACCTCTCTCTTTGCCAAACAAATCAATTGCTTCTAAAATAAGTAATATTTATGTCTGCATTCAATGCCACTGTGAGAGCCACTACTATTTATGCTATCAATGCTACTATGAGATCTGCTGTTATTTGTGTCTGCTGTCACTGGCCTTTTCACAGCCACTGCTATGTCTGCTGTCATTGCCACTGCTATCTATGTTTGCTATCAATACCACTGTATGAGACACTGCTTTGTCTGCTATCAATACCAGTGTAAGTACCACTGTTATATACATTTGCTATCAATGCGAGAGCCACTGCTATCAAATTCTGCTATCATTTGGCTGTGAGAACCACTGCTAACTACTGCCATACATAGCCGATACCGAAGATAATAAAACATAATCACCTATGATGGCAGCATTCATACTCAAAGCATTTTTTATATAATTTCTTGTACCCTTCCAGAGCTGCTATTCCTGGGAGCCTGACTTCATTTGTTGGGTCTACCAAAGAAGCCTCCTCCGGACTTTCTTTGATCCTGTTTGAGGCTAGTGAGGAGGTCATGACACCCCATGGCAGTGTCATATTGTTACCCACGAGTATATTTTGTTACATATTAAAGTCCTTCACCTTAATGCACACCCATAGTGTCTAAGGACAGATAAGTAATAGGTGTGCCGGCATACTGTCCTGTCTCAGTGATGAGTTTGTCATTGCCCTGCCTCCCTGAAGACAATGCCTCCCTGTGTGCACCTGGCCACCACTGGAGATCAACTTCAAGTTGCATCTGACTGCATGCCTCCCATCAGGACAGGCAGGTCTATCCTCTCCTTGTCAGCACCTCAGACACATGAGCCGCTAATCCAACCCGGGTCAACTAGACTATAGTTATGGTTTCATTCATCTATGGCTCTATGCATGGTTCTGGCTATCTTCAAAGTATATATGATACTGGTACTGTAACAAGGGTTATGGATTTTGAAAATACTTGCTTTGCTTATAGAAATAGATATCTAGAAAATATTTTCTCTGCTTATGGAAATAAATATCTACAACCATGCTCTTCATCTAAAACCTAATAATGAATACATGAATTTAATGAAAATAATCACTGTGCATGCTGAAATATTTATTCATTGATGTTAATAACCTGAAAACTGACTATCCATCCTAAGCAAGCTTCAATACCTTTAGAAAGTTATACTATTCAAGAATACTTGGGATGATCTTTTTTTTTTTTTTTTTATTTAAGCAGAGACGCATCACAAATGGAAAGGAAATTACAACAAGATAATGATATTAAAAATGACAATATTTTCCCATGTCCACCCACTACTATACTTAAACAAATCTGCAAGCTAGCCCTACAATTTCTCAAAGTCAGTGTATAATGAGGAATCTTTGGAACAAGTACAAGTCAATATTAACTCTTAATGAGGCATCCCTTACTTACCTCAACTGATAGTTCCACTATTATCCCAGAGATCCAACTTCTAGGGGGTAAACAAAAGATGAGGAGGAAGAGAGCAGAGCAGAGGAAGAGAGTAACAGGGTCCATTAACATGAACAAGTTGAGGTAGAACAGGTAACTTGCAGTGATACTTTATACAGCATTTCTGATATTCTCCCTTTAATGCTCAGCTTGTTCCAGCTCAAGTTACAATAGTATATTTTGGATGTATTTTCAGAGCTTAAACTGCTTGTAATACCTTAAACTGCTTGTAATACCTTTAAGTTAAAACTTACTTCTTGTTGTAACGATAATCATGTCAGCGTCACTTTACAGAAACCTCCCTTTATGCTCACAAGCCACTCCCAGATGAATGCATTTCAAACAGTAGGTTCATAGGTTAGTACTAAGCTAACTGCCCTTGCGAGTCATTTTAAGCCTAGCCAATTATCCCTTGTGAGACTCAAACCTTGCACCTTGTGTTTGCAAGGCAAACACCTTAACCATTAGGCCACTCTCCCAACCCTATGTGTGCAAATGTAATAATATAATAATGACCTACCTAGAAATGTCTTTAATTTCATCCTTGAAGAGACTAATGCATTGAAAGAACTTCAAAATAAGACTGCCATTGTCATCAAACAAAATGACAAAAGCAAAGCCTCTTTTAGTATGAGTAAGACTCATTATTTGCATAGCATCTGGCATTTATCAATTGATATGACTGCATACAAATTGATTGCTTTTCCACAGTTAATAAACTCATCTGTAATGTCCAGTCTACCTGTTGTAAATTGCACTTGAATAATTATATTACTGCTGCTCTTTGGAATATGTTCATGTCTCATTTTTGCATACACCTGATTTATATAGACTTCCAGAGATCCATAAGAATTTCAAATAAATGACAAGACACATTCTTTCTGGAAGACAATTGATTACAAGCATTTATTTATTTGTTTGCTTGTTAAATTTTTGTCATCAGAGCAGGTAGACTGAGTCTAGGATCATTTGCAGCCATCACCTGGCTGCTACTGTGCAGTACCATTTAAGTAAAACAGCACAGATTTAGACCAAAATTGTGTAAACAAATATATAACTAAATGAGAAGTGCAGTTATGAATGCAATCATTTCAGGCTTACAATGACAAAACATAGCTTAATATTTCTGTAACATATTCAAGTTTCACAGACAGTGAATTATATTTTATTAATTAGTATAGCATCCACAGGGGAAGAGAAAACAAAAGTTTTTTTGTTACACCTTCAGAATAGAATGGTATTCAGTGTGTGTGCACATGTGTTTTATAAATGATCAACTGCACATCTGGTCAAGCAGTTTCTAGACCTGAAAAAGATCGAATGCACAGGTGTCAGAATGCAGTTTTATGTGAACTTTGCAAGGTCAATGCAGTGTGTGCATTCTAGTGGATATGTATTACTGTGTGTGTGGTTGTTAGATCTGGTATAATGTGTATGTTGGTGGTTTTGTGCTGTAAAAGCGGCTTGTAGTCTATGCTGGTAAAGGGTATTGTTTTTTGTACAAGCTATTAGAGGGTAGGAGCTGCATTGGTGGGATTCATTCAGTAACAGCATTGCAAGCATTTAGTTACTTTGATATAACACCAATAATACTGATCGTGAATGACTGCTGGTAAAGCATGCATTACTGTTTACTGCCAGTTACTATAGAGCTGTAACTAGTACCGGGTAGGTTTGTATGATCATCTGTCAGGTACGTCTAGGGAAGTTCACAGGTTCATATTTTAGTACTAGGCTAACAGCAGTTTTGGGCCATTTTAAGCCTAGCCAATTATCCCATTTGAGAATCAAACCCTGCACCTTATGTCTGTAAGGTAAACACCTTAAACACCTTAACCATTATACCAACCTCCCACCCTCTCATGTATTTATGATGTTGGAGTTATGCAAGGTCATGGTGCAGTGAAGAGTGGGATTATATTGATTTCCTGCTGCTGTGTAATCTTGCAGTTGGTATATAGTAGTATAAGTGTCGAAGGTGTGTAGAAGTGCAACTCTCCACATGGGGAGTACAGGGTGGGCTCTCCTCTGAAAAAAAAGGATCTTGTGTGTGATCGTGTTGGATCAATGCTATGTATTTTGCTTTATTCTGAAGTCACTAAGAATTGCTCTCTCAAATGCGGGTCACTATTATTTGCATTTGAACATTCATTATATAATCTAATATAGGCAGACTCCTTACTGAAATGTCAGCACTAAAAATGCTGAGTGCCAAAAAGCAAAACAAAAATAAATAAATAAATAAATAAAAAACAGACTGAAAACTCAGAGAAGAGCAACTTTTGAAAATGTCTCTTATTTTCTAGATTACCATACCTCAGGGGAAAAGTGAATCTTACAAAAAACGGCATTTCAGACTTAGTATATGTAAAGCCATTCTTTTGACCATTCAGTCTCCATATGGTAACCAACAAGGGCTTAGTAAGATATAGATAGATATATCATGAAATTGTGCTTGTGCCTTTTTTAATGAAGGTCACAGAGTTTATTAAAGATAATAGCGATATTCTTATTGAATTTTTCAGCTGGCCTACTGAAAATATTTATGTTCCCTTCAGATGGTCAGCTTGGGCAGTATTTCTATGTTTACTCTCATCCAGAATGCATATGGCAAAGATGCTGTCAGACAAGATTTGGTAAATTATAGCACCTTTCCTAGGGTTACCATATTTGGTTATACGAAAAAGAGGACGATAGATTCTTTGTTGGGGCAAAAGGTCTTTCACACTAGGTGAAGACCAAAAAAAAAAAAAAAAAAAAGGTAGCTCCGTGTTTGGTCTTTCAACCATAAAAAATAAAAATTCAGTGTGAAAAATAGAGAAGGTATAATGCATTATTTTATATGTAATTAACAGTACCACAAAGCAAGCAAGGAAGGACCACCACGATGGTAAAAATTGTAAAATCCAATTTAATAACAGACAGTAAAACAGACAGATGAGAGCTTTCACGTGGAAAACCACACTTCCTCAGATCTCAATTACAAGAATGAAGCATTAAGTTTAAATAACAATCCTAACATAATTAACAATCAAAATAATTAACTGTTGCCACTTAACGTCAATTATTTATTCATTAAAATCAAACAACTTATAATATATAACTTTAATATTTAATTAACAGTTAATGTTGCAGAAACCAAGATCCTTACCTCATGCTTCTTGGTTCCCTGAAAATCTGACAAGTCTGACTGAGCCTGTGCTTTAGCCCAAGCATATTTTTCGGAAGAACCAATTGCTTTCAGTAAATTCGCTGGATGCAGAGGTATGCGTGAAAGTCTCTGCACGACATATGCTTAAAATTATGCTGCACAAACAGAACTCCTTTTATCGATTCAACCGACAACTTGTTCCTTTCCTTTGTCCACTGGCTTTGCATCAGTGAAAATACCCGCTCAGCGTTTGCATTATGTGCGGAATTGCAAAGAAAAACTCTGCGATCACAATAATTTCTGAGAAACATTCCTCGTTCTTGCAACTGTTGAAGTATTTCACCCATCTCTCGTGACTCAGAATCTCTTTGAAGTCTTCCTCGTTAAGATTAGCCTCAACAAATTTCTTCAAATTGCAAAACTGATTAAAACATTTGGAATCGTCAACATGCACGCCTTTTCTCTGAGATATAACACAGTTTGTTCAACTTCATTCCAACTTGGAATTTCAATTAATGTCATCCATGCAAATCTACTGAACTCCTCCACTGGTTCTGTCCACATTTCCAGATACTCTAGACAAGTTCTATACATTGTGGCCACTTGTGTACAGAAAGCATCACAACAGTCTTCTAGTCCATCTTTACGCAACTTCGTTAACAGTTCTTTCACCTTAATTGACATGAACCCCTCTTGTGCACGGCATGCGAGAACAGTGTGAACAGATTTCAGGCAGTGTAAAACCTCCAGCAACGAGTTGTTTTCACGTTCAATTTCTTCAATGTCTGAATGAAATACACTCATCAGTGAATGCACGTGCCAAAGGTAAACTTCACTCATATCATTTTCAAAGAACTTTCGTATTAGAATAGGCGGATTTTTTTGAGACAAGAAAAAAGACTTTAAAGCGGGAAACATCTGCAACAGCCGCTGAATGCCTGGAAATAATGATAACCATCTAGTTTTGCTGTGGTAAAGCAGCTGACGATACTCCACCTCAACAAATTCACAATAGTCTTTCAGTTGTTCAGTTCGAATGGTGTAAATTGAAAAGTAGTTGTAAATTTTGAGAAGTATCGACTCAATGTCAACATTTAGTGTGTCAGTGCCATGCTGTACGCAGTTGTTTAGTACATGTGCTGGACAGCCAACTCCAACTAACGTTCCACTCTTTTTCATCCTCTTCAAATTAGCAAAGACGTTACAGCCATCAGCTCCACGCCTGACACCACCAAAATTAGTATTGCAGTTATCTCCGTGAAGGCAATACATTTCTGAAATAAGTGGTGCTTGTCTAAAGTGTCCTTAATGCATCTGGAAATTGTATCTGCAGTTTCATTAGGGTGCTGTGAACATCAACAAGTTTAGACTGTATGCCACCTTTTTCCCAGTCAAAATACTGCAAGAGGATCGGAAATAACTTCACAGAACCATGATTGCTACCATCCGTTGCGACTCCACAGTAACGTATATGGCTAAGTGCTTTCTCCACCAAGTCGACAGAATGTGGAGCCAGGACAGAGTTGACAATTGCTTCTGTTTTAGTCCGGGCGCACGAAACTCTTCGTGCAATGTCAGAGTCGGGTAATATTGTTTTCAACATGCCACAACTGCAGTCCATCGACCTATAACTGTGATGATGCTTAACGGCATGAAATGACAGAGTTCCTTCAGCCGCTGACACTGATTCATCAATTTTCGAACCAGGTGTTACAAAAAAATTGGTGATTTTTGAGGATGAACTTTCTCCTCGAACATTTTTAACATGCTTCGGGGTACTTATGTGTGCATTCAAATCAAGTGCACCCTTATTTGCAACAGAAATGAAAGTTCCGCCACCACATGTCATGCATTCTGCTTCCCATTCATATCTGCCTGCACGAAAACACGGGTACTTGGCCTTCATTGCGTCCGTAAATGAACAACGACGTTTCGGCATTTTCATGAGCTAAACTACTTTGTTAAATTCCAAGTCTTCAAGCTGACTATGCCATTCACTTTCACTAATAACAGAAAAAAAGAAAGGGGAGACAAAGGCTCAAAATCAGCTCAGATATTAAATAATGCTTGTGTAAACTTACAAAACATGTCATTCTAGCAATTTTCTATTAGCATAAAAGTTCTGAAGGAGATGATGAAGCATATAACAAGTCTCTAGCATTATTTAGGGACTTCAATCCTCAAAGTTTTGCCAGAAAATAAGAAACTTTATGAGGAA